>NW_020953945.1:124428-136954 GCF_900497805.2 Vombatus ursinus | reverse complement strand
GGCTGGGCTGGGGACCAGGGTCCATGGGAGGCCACAACCAGGGAACCCGGGGCTGGGCTGGGGACCTGGGGAGGCCTGAACACAACCTGGGGGGCCTGAGGCTGGGCTTGAGCTATGGAAACTGATGTCAGATCTGGGTGGAGGGTGGGAACATGGCAGCTGGGAGCTGGTGGGAGGAGCTGAAAGGAGCCCCAGGTTTGGGCTGCACGTTAAGACAACTGAATTTTGAGTCAAAGGACCTGGCTTCAAATCCAACCTTGTCCTCTTGGGCACTTCCCCTTCTCTGGGCCTCAGTTTCCTTCTCTGTTAGATGAGGCCGTTGGACAAAATGATCATGAAAGTGCCTGTCGGCTCCAAGTCTGTTGTCTCTAACCCCAAGATCATATAGTCTTGCTTTATAGAGAAGGGAATTTAGACTCATCAAAGAAAGTGACCTGTATTTAGCAGCCTGGCTCGTTTGGAACTCACTCCTTATTCCAAAGGCCTTTTTTCTTCATTCATTCAACAAAAAACATCCATTAAGTGCCTACTTTGCAAATGTCTTTGGTGATGTGCACCAGGGTGGGCACTGGTGGGTGCCCTAGGAAGTCTTGGATTGGAAGGTGACCTCCCCAGACACCATCGAGGCCAACCTTTTATCCATTGTAAGAATCAATTCCCTCAACAACACACCACCTTTTCCTTCCGCCATTAGATTGTAAGCTCCTTGAGGGTAGGGACTGATTTTGTCTTTTTTTGTATCTCCAGAGCTTAGCACAGTACCTGGCACATAGTAGGTACTTCAGTGCTTGTTGATTGACTGACTGATGGAATCTCCATTTGCGAACCTCCAGTGATACCCCTATTGTCATGTTACAAGCCACCTCACTCCTTTGGGAATAGCCCTTATATATTACAGGAGATCCTGAATTGTCTTCCTGTAACTTGCATGAATTGGTCCCAGCGCTGTCCCTCTCAGCTGATATTTCAACCTCTAAAGGAGATCTTATGTTCTTCCTGAACCTTTTCTTAGACAAAACATCCTCGGTTCCTTCAGCCTTTCCTCAACACCATCGGTGGCTCTCTAGTTTGTCAGGATCTCTTCTAAAGTACGGCACCCATAACTGAGCATCGGTCTTGATACCACAGTAGACGGAGGCCACTGGACAGCCAGCTTGTGTAGTCCAGCCACTGGACTCTCCTAGTTTGTTCATTCATTATTTCAATGACTGCAGTTTGGTCAGAGGTGGCAACGCTTCCCCAGATGCAATCTGAAGTACGCCTCGAATCAACAGATCTGGGTTCATATCTTATGGCTTCTACTTTATGTAACCTTGGGTAGGGCCCTTTCCCTCACTGGGTCCCAGTTTCCTCATCTGTGAAATAAGAGAGCTGGATTAAATCATCTCTTTTTTTTTTTAAAGGCAATTGGGGTTAAGTGACTTGCCCAGGGTCACTCAGCTAGTAAGTGTCAAGTGTATGAGGCCAGATTTGAACTCAGGTCCTCCTGAATCCAGGGCCAGTGCTCTATTCACTGTGCCATCTAGCTGCCCCCGACATCCCCTGTTCTTGGGACCTTCCCAGCTCTGACATTTTCCGTCCTATCTTCTAAGCTCTTTCCAGTTACAGTATCCTATGATTGTAGGCGTTAGCGTTCTGGATCAACTGACTTGAGCCCTCTGATGGCAGGGCACTAGGTTCAATAACCTGCCTCGTGATGCTGGGGCCAGAGGAGTCTGAGCCAGAAGGGAGTCCTGTGCCCAGGGGCTGAGGTGAACCCAGCTGGGGAACTCTGAGCAATGAGCCAAGAGAGGGGCTTTATTCCCTCCCGTTCTCTTCTCTTGATCTGCTGATCTGTCACTACGTTCCTCAAGCCAGGTGGGGCATGGCCCTCATAGTAGGGTAATGTCTGTATCTCACTGCCTGTGAGACGTTTCTGCTCACTGTTCCTTGGCTGTCTCCAACTCAACGTGTCCCAAACTGAACTCACTATTGTTCCCTAAAGCCTTCCAAACTTCCCTCTTACTGTTGAAGGCACCACCATCCTCCTCCTCACCGAGGCTGGGACCCTTAGGGACCGTCTTTGGCTCCTCATTCGCTGTCACACCCTGCCTTTTCGTTTCTGCCTTCATGACATGTCTCGTACATGTCCCCCCCCTCTATTCTCACAGCTGCCGCCTGATAGCGGCCCTCATCACTTCTTGTCCAATCTATTGTTATTGTCCAGTCATTTATGACTCTTTGTGACCTCGTGGACCACAGCACACCAGGACTTTCTGTCCGAGCTCATGTTCATTGCTTCCATGACACTATCCATTCATCTCATCCTCTGCCATCCCCTTCTCCTTTTGCCTTTAATCTTTCCCAACATCAGGGTCTTTTCCAATGAGTCCGGTGGTCTTCTCATTACGTGGTCAAAGTATTTAAGCTTCAGCCTCAGTACTTGACATTTCAGTGAAGAGCCTCAATCAGTTTCTTTAAATATTGACTGATTTGACCTTCTTGTTGTCCAAGAGACTCTCCCAAGGCTTCTCTAGCACCACAATTCAAAAGTGGCAATTCTGGGGCACTCAGCTTTCCTTCTGCTCCAGCTCTCACAGCTATGCATTGCTACTGGAAAAACGGCAGCTTTGACTACACAGATCTTTGTTGGCAAAGGTGAGGTCTCTGCATTTTAGTATGCTGTCCACATTTGCCAGAGCTTTCCTTCCAAGGAGAAATTTCATGGCTGCAGTCGCCATCTGCAGCGATCTTTGAGCCCAAAACCATAAAATCTGACATTGCTTCCATTTCTTCACCCTCTATTTTCCAGGAAGTGACGGGCCCAGTTGCCAAGATCTTAGTTTTTTTGATGGTAAGCTTCAAGCCAGCTTTTACACTCTGCTCTTTCACCCTCATCAAGAAGCTTCTTAATTCCTCTCCACTTTCTGCCATTAGAGTGGCATCATCTGCACATCTCAGATTGTTGACATTTCTCCCGGCAACCTTAATTCCAGCTTTTGTCTCGTCCAGCCTGGCATTTCGCATGCTGTGCTCTGCCTATAAGTGAAATAAATAAGGTGACAATACACAGCCTTGTCATACTCCTTTTCCAATCTTAAACCAATCAGCTGTTCCATGGTTGGTTCTAACTTTTTTCTTGGCCCACGTACAAGTTCCTCAGGAGACAAGTCAGATGATCTGGTCCCCCGTCTCTTTGAGGACTTGCCACGTTTTGTTGTGATTCACGCAATCTAAGGCTTAGTGTTGTCCATGAAGCAGAGGTGGATGTTTTTCTGGAGCTCCCTTGCTTCCTCCCTAGTCCAGCGGATGTTGGCAGTTTCTTCTCTAGTTCCCCTGCCTCTTTGAAAACCAGCCTGCTCTTCTGGTAATTCTTGGTTCACGTATTGCTGAAGCCTAGCTTGCAGAATCTTAAGCATAACCTTGCGGGCATGTGAAATGAGGGCAATTGTTCGGTGATTTTAACATTCCTTGACATTGTCCTTCTCTAGGGTTGGGACGTAAACTGATCTTTTCCAATCCAGTGGCCACCGTTGAGTTTCCAAAGTCGCCGTCATATTGAGTGCGGTACTTTAACAGCATCATCTTTTAGGGTTTTAAATAGCTCAGCTGGAATTCCGTCACCTCCACTAGCCTTGTTGTTGGCAATGCTTCCTAAGGCCCACTTGACTTCATTCTCCAGGATGTCTGGCTCTGGATGGGCAACCTCACCATTGTGGTTATTGAGCGTGTTAAGATCATTCTTGTTTGGTTCTTCTGTGTATTCTTGCCACATCTTCTTAATCTCTTCTGCTTCTGTCAAGTCACTACCATTGTTGTCTTTTATTATGCCCATTTTTGCATGAAACATTCCTTTTATCTTTAATTTTCTTGAAGAGATCTCTTGTCTTTCCCATTCTATTGTTTTCTGTTTCTTTGCATTGCTCATTTAAGAAAAACTTATGTCTCCTTGCTATTCTCTGGAATTCTGCATTCAGGTGGGTAAATCACCTTTCCCCTTTCCCTCTCCCTTTCCTTCTTTCCTCAGCTATTGGTAAAGCCTCATCAGACGCCATTTTGTTTTCTTGCTCTTCTTTTTCTCTTTCTTTTTTTTTCTTTTTTGGTGAGGCCATCAGGGGTTAAGTGACTTGCCCATGGTCACACAACTAGTTAAGTGTCGAGTATCTGAAGCCAGATTTGAACTCAGGTCCTCCTGACTCCAAGGCTGGAGCTCTATGCACTGGGCCACCTAGCTGCCCCACTCTTCTTTTTCTTTGGGATGTTTTTTGTTACTGCCTCCTGTACAATATTGAGAACCTCTGTCCATAGTTTTTCAGGTACTTTCATGATCCCATTTGGGATTTTCTTGGCAAAGATACTGGAATGGTTTGCCATTTCCTTCTCCAGTTCATTTTACAGATAAGGAAACTGAGGAAAACAGGATTAAGTGACTTGCCCAGAGTCATGCAGCTGGTAAGGATCTGAGGCCAGATTTGAACTCAGGAAGACAGGACTCCAAGCTTGGCGCTCTATGCACTATGGCGCCACCTAGCTGTCCATCAGTCTGCTGTAGTAGGCTCCTAATTGGTTTCTGGTCTCTCCTTTCTCTCATCTCTTTTCCATATAGCTACTAACATGCTATTCCTAAAGTACAAGTCTCACTGTGCTCCTCCCTTCTTCAAGAAACTTCACTGGCTCCCTGTCCCCTCTAGGTCCTAGATGAAATCAGATTCATTCATCAAATGAAATGCCAACTCCTGTTTGGCATTTAAGGCCCATCGACATCTGACCTTGGCCTACCTTTTCAATCTTACTATACATTCCTCTTCTCCACAGCCAGCCCTCTTACTGTTCCTCATCCATGACCCTCCATCTCCACGCCTATGCCCAGGCTATTGTCCAGCCTGAAATGCTCTTTCTTCTCCACCTCTGCCTCTTAGAATCTCTGACTTCCTTCAGAACTTGGCTTAAGCTCCTCTTATGTGACATCTTTATTGAACTCTCCCCCTCATCTGTTAGTGACCCCCTTGATTAATTACCTTGTATTTGTTTTTGAATTGAGCTTCACGAGTGGATGTATTCCCTGGCAGGATGTGAGCCCGTTGGAATGTGAAGAGAGTGTTTCATACCCCTGTTTCTATTCCCCTCTGCCTAGCCCAGTTCTTGATAAATGCTTGTGGATTGATTGATTGAATCTCAGAGTTGGAAGGGACCTTCGAGGCCATCTGGTCTGACCTATTCCCCTACAAAATCTTTCACCAAGTCATCATGCCCCCACAGCTTGGAGACCTCCAGGGATGGGTAGTTCTCAGAGAAGAGCACTACATCTCAAAGGAACCTCTCCTGCTTTTGGACAGCTCCCAATGTTATGGGCTTCTCCCTTATCTACAGCCCAAATCTGCCTCTTCTCACCATTCCTCCTAGTTCTGTCCTCTAGGGTCAAGCAGAATGACGCTAATCCCTTTTCCACGTGACTACCTTCCAGATACTTAGAACCAGCTAGCACAGCCAGCCCTCCCTCCAACTTAACCCGAGCCATCTCTCTTGGTCCAAAGGAAGGAGTCTTGACTCTCTGGAAATCATTGAGCCAGAGAATGGGTATCCACAGACTAACTCTTCCTTTGCTGAGCCACCTGACAAAGAGGAAGGAGCCCTGGCTTTGGGGTCAGGAGACATGGCTTTGAGTTCCCACTCTGACCTTTGATTGGGACCAGTCGCTTAAATTCTATGGGCCTCCGTTTCCATGTTCTGGAAACGAAGTGGGTGGACTTAATCTTAGCAGGCAAAGGACCTGAGAACAGGGACCTTCTCCCTTTTTTATCCCCAGTGCCTGGTGTGTAGTAGGTACTCTCAGCTCTATTGCTGATGAATATTCAGGGCTTAACCTCCACTCACCTCCCTTCCCACGTGCTCAGGGCCAGGGGCCTGGACTCAATGAGCACTTCAAGTCCTTTCCAGCCCTGGGTCTTGGGGCTTCACTGCTAGTCACATCACTATTGCCACCATCAGGCACTGGTTTGGTGCCTCAGTGCACCATCTACACCATCTCATTGGAGCTTCTGGTAGGTAGATACTACCTACCTCCCACGGGGATAGGATGAGGACACTGAGGCTGAGAAAATCACGGTATGCTGTGTGCCCAGCTGATAAGCAGACAAGGCAGGATTTGAACCCAGGCCTTCCTGATTCCAAATTCTGGGTTCCAGCCCTTCCCCGGACTGCCTTTCAAACAGAGGCCCATTCAGCCCCGCAGAGCCTGAGGCCCATGGCCTGAGGCCTGAGGCCTGAGAGAGAGCTGGTGGGCTAGTGGAGGAGTCATGGTCCCGTGGTCAGCCATGCCTGACTGGCTTCTCTCTCTCTCTCTCTCCCTCCCTCCCCCTCTTTCTTTCTCTCTGTCTTTTCTCTCTCTGTCTCTTTTTCTCTCTCTTCTTTCTGTTCTCTATTCTTCTCTCTTGCTCTCTCTTTCTCTCTCTCCCTCTTCTCTCTCTTCTCTCATCTTTCTCTCCTCTCTTTCTCTGTCCTTCTTCTTCCTCCTCTCTCTCATTCTCTTCCCTCTTTCTCTGTTCTTCTCTTCCCTCTCTCTCTCTCTCTTTCCCCTGCAGGACTTTGACCATCACTGCCCCTGGGTCAACAACTGCATTGGGAGACGCAACTACAGATATTTTTTCCTCTTTTTGCTGTCCCTCAGTGCACACATGGTTGGCGTGTTTGCCTTTGGGATGGTTTTTGTCCTCCACCACCCTGACCAGCTTGGGGCAGCCCACACAGCCATCACGTATCCTGCCTGCCTTCCCACCCCTGCCTGCCTTACTTCTTTCTCTTCACCCTCCCTTCTTTTCCCCTTCCCTTTCCTCCTTCTCTCTCCTTCCCTTTCTCTGTACTTTTTCCTTTCCTTTGCCATCCTTCCCTTCATCCTCCTCCTTCTCTCCTTCCCTTCCCTTTCTCCTTTTCTCTATCTTCCTTTCCTCCTTCCCATCCTCTTTTTCCTCCTTCAGTCCCATTCTTCCTTTCTCCCATTCATCCCCACTCCTTCCTTCTCTTCCCCAGGAGGGTGGGGGAGTTGGTCAAGGATAACTACGAGACATTGGCCTCTAAGCACTCTGGGGAAGGCAGCTCCCCCACAGGTCATTGCATCTGGGTAATAGGTTCAGGAACCTGACTTCCCTCCCTGGCCCCCGTGGGTGCTAGGAGGGGCAGGTCCCAGCCCAGGGACAGCCTGGGGAGCTGCCTGTCCTGGCTCCTGGTGTTTCCCAAGGCTTTCCTGCCTGTTGGGCTCCCCCTCCCCCACCAGCATTTACCTTAACACCTCCCAGAATGGCCGTCATGTGTGTGGCTGGCCTCTTCTTCATTCCCGTCATCGGCCTCACTGGCTTCCACATTGTCCTGGTGGCCCGGGGCCGTACCACCAATGAGCAGGTAGGGACTCAGCCTTGCAAGAACCAGGGAAGAGGAGGGGTCCTAAAGGCAGGAGGAGGGAGGTGTATGGACCTAGGTAAGGTTAAGGGGTGGGTTGTAAAGTAGTCTGGTCCAGTGGAAATGACCCTGGCTTTGGAGGCTCTTAGGAGCTGGGTGATCATGGGCAAGTTTCTCCCACCCCCCGCCCTCATTTGTTAGCCTATTTTGTAAAATGGGAGTAATAATCTTTGCACATTTTTCCTCATGTGGAAAGCACTTTGCAGACCTTTCTATGGCCCCAAAGTGTTAGATAAATGGGCTCTGTGCTTGTGGAGAGTTCTTTGGTAGAGAAGCCTGCTGAGATCCTCATGCTATGGGTTCTCCTTTCTGAGTCTCAGCTGCCCCATCTGTAAAATGGGTGTAAATAATCCCAGTTTGCTCAAGGTTTCCTTGAGGAGTGGTCCCCCCTTCCAGTTTGCAAACTTGGCACCCTGGTCTCTGGAGATCCCCGAAAAGGCTCCTGCTCCCCCATGTCACTCTTCATCATCAGAAAGACCCCTGGCTCTGGAGTCAGAGGAACAGGGTTCAGATCTCCCCTCTGACCCTCACTTCATGGGTGGCCCTGAGGGGCGCATTAGCGCATCACCAAGCACTTGCCTCCTCGTGTTTCTTCCTCGGTAAAATGAGGGAGTCAGACCAGTTAAGCTCTGGCCTCCCTCTGATAGAAGCTTTGCATGCGTTCACTCATTTGATCTTCCCAAAAGCCCCAGGAGGGAGGCGCCATTATTATTCCCATTCTACAGATGAGGAAACAAACCGAGTCTCCGAGAAATGAAGTGATACAGACTCAGGGCTCACGGGTCGGGGGTGTGCGGCGAATCTTTTTACAGGTGACGGGCAAGTTCCGTGGAGGCGTTAATCCGTTCACTCGAGGGTGCTATGGGAATATCGAGCACGTGCTGTGTAGCCCGCTGGCGCCCAGGTAAGGTAGAGCTCTGTGTGTGTTGCGGGGTAGGGGAGGCAGGGCGCCCCGTAGGTGAAGGAAGTTTCAGTCTGTGCCCTCTGGACCCTCACTGTTGGTGGCCGGCACTTCTAAAGAACACTAGATTTAATATCTGAGGACTCAGTTTCAAATTCTGGTTTTGCCACTTATTAATTGATCTAGAGGGAAAGACATTGGTTCTGGAACCAGGGAGCTAGGTTCAAATCCCGTGTGTGATGCGTACTACTCGTGTGACCCGAGACAGGTCACTTCATCTCCCTTGGTCTCAGTTTTCTCATCTGTACAATGGAGTGGTTGAGCTCAGTGGGCTCTGAGGGCCCTTTAGCATTAGTGCCGTAATCCCATAAATTTTGTAACTCTGGCCCAATCCCTTCCCCACTCTGGGTCTCAGTTTCCCACATCTGTAAAATGAGGGCGTTGGACTAGCTGGTCATAGAATCACAACATTTTCGAGCTACAAGGGACCTGAGTGTCCAACTTGTTCCAACCTGGACGGAGAAAAGTATCCCTGCTACCATACAACCAGCAAGTGGTTCTCCCACCCCTGGTAGATGGCCCTCAGTGAGGGCACACTTGCCTCCCTCTCGGGGTGGCCCGTGGCCTCACTCTTGGACACCTCTGATTTTTAGGAAGGCGTTCTGAGGTTCCTTCAAGCTCAGAGTCCTAGGACGATGCCTTGCTGTCATCTCTGACTGTGGTCAGTGGTCAGTGGACAGATGTCCGTGGTCTTGGAGGCCCTTGGTCAGTGACTGGCCAATCTATGGCCCAAGAGCGCTGTCCATGGTCAGTGGTTAGTGGCCAGCTCGTCTTGGGGCTTCTGTGGTCACAGACAGGTGCAGAGATGGACAGACCACAGCCACGTGGAAACGTAGCACACATTTTAATCACCTACATGCACGAATGCAATTGTATTGCATGCAGGCCCGTACACACAGGCTCACCTCCTGTTGCACAAACACACTTTCACATGTGGAATCCTAGACCCCCATGTGCACAACGTCCACTCTGCACAGGCCTGTCTTGGTAATAAGCTCCTGGACTTCCTTCCTGTCTTTGGCCTTGGCCTGGCTGTTGATCTCCACACAGAGAGACCTTATCAGACAAGCCAGTGAGGACTAATGATGGGTCCCTGTGCCTGTGGGTGCAGTGAGAGCTTGGCTGTTGCTGGGCCTGAATTCCTGTCTCTCTCCCACCCCCAACTCCCCATCACATCTCTCTCCCTGGCCCCCCACTCCCCTCTTCCACCTGCTCTGCCCTGGCCTGAGTCATCTCTCAGGGATCAGTCTTGGCCTTCAGGCACCCCTCTTCTCCCCCGTTAGGCTGGGCTGCAGTGGAGCTGCTGGTGAGGCAGATCTCCAGAGCCCCTCAGCTCCATCCTCCTGGGACATGTGGAAGGTTTCCTTCCTCTCCACGAAGCCCACCCTCACAGAGACTTACAAGAAATCTCAGCTGGCCCAGGACTCCGCCTGCCCACCCCCTCTCTTTTCTCCTGGTTTTCCCCTCCAGTTTCCTTCTTTCTCATTCCTCCCTTCTCTCCCTCCCTTTTCCTACTCTTTCCTCTCCTCAGCCTCTTTCTTCTTTCTCCTCTCTGCTCCTTCTTTCCTCTTTTTCCTCACTTCTCCCCTACCTCTCTCCTCTCCATCTTTTCTTTCTTCCTTTATCTTCTGATCTCCTACCTTTCTTCTCAAAGTAGAAAAAGCCCTAGAAGTAGAATCATACACCATATGTTTGTATCCCAGCTCTGCCTTCATGGCTTTGGATAAGTCTGGGCCTAAGGTTCCCACCTTTGGAGAGGGAAAGGGAAGAAGATGAGAACCTGAAAAGGACCCCAAAGACCACCCAAGACCAATCCCTTCACTTTTTAGATAAGAATAATGGAAGCAGCCTGCTGGAGTGGAAAGATCATAGAACTCTTAGGTTATGAGATCTCAGTTCAGATCCTGACTCTGCTACTTACTACCTGTTTGACCCTGGGCACGACCTCGAGCCCTCCCTGTAAAGTGATGAGCCTGCACTAGAGGAAGCCCACTCCAGCTCTGATATTAGGGTTCCAGGTTCCTGAAGCTCCTTTCAGCTCTAAATCCTATGAACTCTTCCCTGGGTACAGCTCTCCTTGGCCCATCCCCACTGAAGACAGGGGCAGGTAGGCACCATTCCCACCACTCCACCATCTGACACCTCTTTCAGCTTTAAAACCTACAAACCCATCATCTCCTTCCTCCTTCCCTGGGCACAGCTCTCTTTGGCCCATCCCTACGGAAGATGGGGGCAGGTGAGCGCCATTCCAATCAGTTCATTATCTGACTCCTCCAGGTATGTGGCAGAGCCCAAGTTGAAGCTGGCTGTGAGTGTGAAGCCCCCATTTCTGCGACCTGATCTCTCCGACAGGCAGGTGTCTGTGAAGGTCAGTGACAATGGAATCCAGGCCACCTTGAGCCGAAGCAAGGTGAGGCAGGGTCCAGGCCTGTCCCCCTGGGCCTATGTGTGGGAGCTCTGGGGCAGAAACTCACTAGTTGGTGTGGAAAAGGAACTGACTTGGGAGCCCAGGACCAGGGTTTCAGTCTTGTGTGACCCTGGGCAGGGGACTTTCCCTTTTGTGAAGCTCAGTTGTCTCATCTGTAAAATAGATGCAAGTAATTACAGCTTACTTTCCTCAAGGGGCTGCTGTGAGCACCCCCTGGGGTAAGGGTGTATACATATTCCTCTTCTTTTGAGACCAGGAGGGGGAGTGGAGGCCAAGAAGCTGAGAGTAGAGGACAATTAAAGCATGCCCATCTTGGGGAGGGGAGAGGGTGGAAGATGGCAGCACTTATACCCAAAGCCCAAGGGATGTCAGGTGAGGCTGGGGGGGAGGAAAGAATGTCCCAGGACAGGGGACCTTCCCAGGTGACCCCAGCCCCTTGGGCTTTTCAGTGGGGAGGGCAAAGGGCTGAGCAGTCTGGCTGGGGCCTCTGACCACTAACTCTCTGATTTAGTCCAAGATTAGCCTGGGAGGGCTGGATGAGAAGTCTCTGGACCTGCAGCCTCCCCTGCCCCCCAAGGGAGAGCCCGGCAAGTACACTGAGCTTCAGGGGAGCAGTGACGGTGAGTAAGACTGGGCCACCCCTGTCTGGGCCAGAGCAGCTAGGCAACTCTTTGGGGACATATGATAAGCACCAAGAGAGGAAGAGGGGGCAAAACAGGAAAAAGGAAGGAAGAGGGAGGAAGAGAGAAGGAAAAGAAAAGAAGGGAGGAAGAAGGAGAAAAGGAGGAGAGGAAGGGAGAAGGAGAAAAGGAGGAGAGGAAGGGAGAAGGAAAGGAGGAGAGGAAGGGAGGAGAAAAGGAGGAGAGGAAGGGAGAAGAAGGAAAGGAGGAGAGGAAGGGAGAAGGAGAAAAGGAGGAGAGGAAGGGAGAAAAAGGAAAGGAGGAGAGGAAGGGAGAAGGAGAAAAGGAAGAGGCGATGGGAGACATGAGGCTAGAGAAAGGGAGAAGAGGGGAAGAGGGACAAAGAAAGGAGAGGAAGAGATGGAGAGAGACAGAAAGAGCAAGGGAAGAAATGGAGAAGGAGAGAGGAAGAAAGGGAGACTAAAGGGCGAGGGAGGAAGGGAGCCAATTGCCCAGAGAGCCTATAGGGCAATGAGAAGCTGGGGGCTAGGGCACGCTTGGTCTATGCCCAGTCCTGAAGTCCCCTACAAGCAATGCCAGCCTCAAGGCTGGCTCACCCAATTACCAGCCTTCTCTGCCCTGCAGGGCCCGCTATGTTGGCATCCCCTTCAGGTCCCACCTTCTGGAGGCCCACGAGGACTCCTGACCTTGGTAGGTGAGTTTGTCTGTCTTTCTCCTCAGAGGGTGGCCTGTCCCCTAAGCTGACCAGCCCCCCAACTCCTGCTATGTACAAGTATCGGCCTGGCTTCACCAATAATTCCAAGATTCACTACCATGCCACAGCTGACCAGGTGAGGAATTGCTCAGACTTTTCTGGACTCTCCGCCTTGGATGAATGTGGAGGGTGGGATCATCTCTACAATCTTCTCAGAGTACTTGGCCTGGATCTTTCAGGATCATAGAACATCAGAGCTGAGAAGGGGCCTTAGAACAGGGAATGTCACAGCTGAGAGGGATCTTGGAACAGGGATGCCAGAGGTGGGAGGGATCTTGGAACAGGGATGTCAGAGGTGGGAGGGGCCTTAG
>NW_020953945.1:121926-124418 GCF_900497805.2 Vombatus ursinus | reverse complement strand
TGGGAGGGATCTTGGAACAGGGATGTCAGAGGTGGGAGGGGCCTTAGAACAGGGGATGTCAGAGCTGGGAGGGATCTTGGAACAGAATATGGAATATCAGCATTGAGAGTCTCCTCCAAGTTATGTGGTCCAATAGCTTCCTCTTATGGAGAGGAGCTGAGGCCAGCAGAGTGAAGAGGTAAGCCGCCCAGGGTCACACGTCTTTGCAGTGGCAGAGACCAGCTCTCAGCCCTTTCCACTGGCTGTGCTGACTCTTGTTGGGGCTGCCATCAGTCACCTGCTGAGCCTTCCTGCGGGCGTGGGGAGGCAGGCTGGGCTCTGAGCCACTCTTGCTGTCTCGTAGATCACTCTTCAGGATGGCAGCCTGGGGGAGGATGACGGTGGGACCCTCGACTACCAGTCAGAGCCCAACCTGGACCTTCCTGACTACCACCGGAGCGCCCTTCACAAGACCTATCAGTCGTCGCCTCTCCACATGGATTCCTATGCCGCCAACTCGCGGTCCCTGAGCCTGAAGTCCGCCAGCAGGCAGGGGACGGACCAAGTCGCCCTTCATTCTCTGAAACCAGAAGGAGCCCCCCCAACCCCCTACAAGACTATATTTTCTCCCAACTCCCTGTCTAACCGCAACAGCAGCCTATCATATGACAGCCTGTTGAACCCCATGTCGCCAGCAGGTCGCAAGTGCCCGGCCCACTCGGTGGTCAGCTCGGCGGGCTACCACTCGCCCTACCTGTCGGCCAAGATGTGTCACCTGCGCGGGGGGGAGCTGCAGCGGCCGGGGCCCCGCAGCTTCAGCCCGGTTCTGGGTGGGGGCGCCCCCAGCTCGCACCCCCGGGACCCTTCACCCGTGCGCTATGACAACCTCTCCAAGACCATCATGGCCTCCATCCAGGAGCGCAAAGAGATGGAGGAGCGAGAGAAGCTTCTGCACTCGCACCCGGACTCGGTGTTTGGCGACTCTGGCGTCTACGACACCCCCAGCTCCTACAGCCTCCAGCAGGTCAGCACGTTGTCGTCCGACGACCCCCGCGGCCTGGCCCTGCCTTGCGGCTCCCGGGAGAACCTGACGTCGGCCAGTGGCGGCTTCGGCACCAGGAGCCCCTTGCTCCAGTCATCTCTGTCCTCCCTCTCGGGGGTCATGGCGCGTGCCCCGAGGACTTCCACCACCTCCCTCCAGGCTGACTTGGCCAATAATAACGTTCAGAGCCACCAGACACTGCAGGGCCGGGGGACCGCTGGTCCCTACGTGTCCCCGGGCCACCAAGTCCCACCTTCCCCCTCTGGGATGCCGAGGTCGCCTTCCTATGGAGGCCCCAAGGCGGTCTCGTTTATTAATACTGTGGAAATCACAGAGCCGCCCCCTCTAGGAGTTCAAAGGTAAGTGCTGCCTGGGGTCCTCACGGAGGGCTCTCCTCTCCTCTGCCGCCTCGTCCGGTGGCCCCTAGCCCCCCAGGACCTGGCTTTGGCTTTGTGGTAGACTTCACAGTAGGATCCTCAGCCCCCTGGAGTAGGGGGGAGAGGCAATGCTGAGGATCCAGGTCCTCTGTGATACTGTCCCGGGGGACCCTGGCCCTCTGGCCACCAGCTGCCCAGTGCCTTGGCAACCCCTGGGCCCTGCCTGCCTCAGGACCCTGAGGATCTGATCCTTTTGGGCCTGGAGCCTCGTGCCTCCCTGGGGCATAGCTGAGCCCTATCCATCTGTGCCCCCGCTTCTGCTTCTGCTTCTGCTGCTGCCCTCCCTGGGGCTCACTGCTTCCCCTCCTTTTCTTTACCCCCTCCGCCACCCCCTGCAGACCACATCGGTGCGTTGTCTGGGATCTCTTCACGAGGGAAGGGGAAACTCTAAACTCAGAAACAATACCCGAGAGTGAGACCAGCAGGGTCGGGAGAAGATCCCCCAGGCCAGGCCACAGACTCACCCCTCTATCCCACGATGCTCCAAGCCTCCGGTCCCATTCCCAGATGCCGCCTTGGCCACGCCAGGCACAGCCAGAAAGGAACCCCCTTCTCTTGGCCTTGGCTGCTCCTTCCCTTTAGGGAAACCTTTCGGGGAGAAGAAGCCAGGGAGTCAGGAAGACCTGGGTTCCAGTCCTGCTCTGATACCCACTGACTGTGAGACCCTGGGCAAGTAACTTCACACCTCGGTGTTGTGGAACACTCCCTAAGATGGTCAGGAGCAGAGCAGGGGCCCACCTGCATTGGGAGAGGGAGCTTCCCCAAGAACAGGGCCCCATAACTATCCTTATGGATCAGAGGCTCCTGGGAAGGAGGTTTCTTTTCCTTATGAAATCCCAAGTTGGCTCCCTCCCTGCCTCCACAAATAATCGTGATGGAACCACAATGGAATCATCCCTCCTGATCTGATCACTCACACACATGCACACACACTCTCTCTCTCTCTCTCTCTCTCTCTCACTCTCACTCACTCTCTCTCTGTCACATACACACACACACAATACACTCACACCTACACATAATACACACACACA
>NW_020953945.1:121702-121916 GCF_900497805.2 Vombatus ursinus | reverse complement strand
ACACTCACACCTACACATAATACACACACACACACTGTCTCTCTCTCTGTCACTCACTCTCTGACACATACACATAATACACTCACACCTACACATAATACACACTCACACATACACACTATACACACACACTCTCTCACACACACACTCTCATACATATACACAATACACAATACACACACACTCTCTCATACACACACTCACACATACACAC
>NW_020953945.1:92144-121692 GCF_900497805.2 Vombatus ursinus | reverse complement strand
ACACAATACACACACACTCTCTCATACACACACTCACACATACACACAATACACACACACTCTCTCACACACACTCACACATATACACCATACACACACACTCTCACACACACATTCACACATACACACAATACACACACACACACACACTCACACATATACACAATACACACACACTCTGTCTCACACACTCACACATACACACAATACACACACACACACACACACACACACTCACTCACACTCACTCACACATACATGTCTTTTTTTTCCAGGAAGGAACCTTCCCACCCCTTTCCGTCCTGCCCCTTTCCAGACCCAAAGCCAATCTTGGAAAGACACAAAGTCTGTTCAGATTCTGAGAGTTGGTCCTTGCAGACGGGACCCAGAGGATGAGCATGTGCTTAACTTTCACCCCTCTTCCTACCCATCAATTTCAATAAACATTTATCAAGCACCTACTATATGCCAGGTACTATACTAAACGCTGGGCATACAAGAGGCAAAATGTAGTTCCTGCCCTCCAGGAGCTTACAGTCTAATGGAGGAGCCGACAGGAAAACCAATATTTACAAAGCAAACTACAGGCAGGATAAATAGGAGGTCATGAACAGAGGGAAGGCACTGGAATTCAGAGGGGTTTTTGGGAAGGCTTCCTGCGAGGCTTGGGATTTCATTTATTTATTTATTAGGCAATTGGGGTTAAGTGACTTGCCCAGGGTCACACAGCTAGTAAGTATCAAGTGTTTGGTCTGAGGCCAGATTTGAACTCAGGTCCTCCTGACTTCAGGGACAGTGCTCTATCCACTGTGCCACCTAGCTGCACTGAGGCTTGGGATTTTAGTTGGGACTTAAGGGAGCCAGGGAGGTCAATAGTCAGAGCAAAGAAGGGAGAGCCTTCCAGAACATCCCCAGAGCCGAGGGATGGAGCGTCTTGTGTGTGGAACAGCCCGGAGCAGGTATAGAGCGTAAAGAGACTGCAAAGGTAGGGGAGCTGGACTACCAGAGGCTCTGAAGGCCAATCAGAGCATTTCGCATTTGCTCCTGGAGGCCATAGGGAGCCGCTGGAGTTTACTGAGTAGGGGTGACCCAGTAAGGTCTTTGCTTTAGAGAGATCATTTTGGAGGCTGAATGGAGGCTGGACTAGAGTGGGGAGAGACTTGAGGCAGGCAGACCCTCCCCCGCCCCCCAGCAGCTCTGGCAATAGTCCAGGGGAGAGGAGATGAGGGCCTGCGCCAGGATGGGGGCAGGGTCAGAAAACAAAAGGGGACGTATTTGAGAGGCGCATTGCCTGCTGCAAAGGTGCCCTGAACGGGCCTTGGCAGCACTTGGACGTGGGGGCTGAGAGAAAGTGCAGAGTCCAGGGTGACTCCTGGGTTGGGGGCCTGCAGGACTGGAGGAGGATGGTGCCCTCAACAGTGACAGGGAACGTAGGAAGAAGAGAGAGGTTCTGCTCTGGACATGCTGAGTGTAAGGGGTCTCCTGCACGTCCAGCTGGAGATGCGAGATTGGAGGTTGGGGCAGGACAGGGAGATTTGAGGATCATCAGCAAAGAGGTGGTCATTAAGTCAATGGAAGCTGACGAGCCCTCCCCATGACGTGGGACAGAGGGAGAAGAGCAGGCCTGGGATGGAGTCCTGAGGGACACCTTCAGTTAGGGGAGGGTCAGAAGAAGATGGAGAAGGAGCGGTCAGAGGGGGAGGAGGAGAACCAGGAGGGAGGGATGTCCCGCAAACCTAGAGAGAAGAGAGGATCCAGGAGGAGAGAGTGAAGGACGGCGTCCAAGGCTGCAGAGAGGCCGAGGAGAAGGAGGACGGAGAAGAGGCCACGAGATTTGGTAGCTAGATCGCTGGAGTTTTGGTGGAATGCTAAGATCAGAAGCTGGATTATAAGGGGTTAATAGAGAGGAGAGAAAATGGAGGCACCTATGATGGCTTCTTCCAATGTAGCCATGGTGGGCAAGAGATGTAGGATGATAGTTAGTGGCAATGGAAAGACCAAGTGAATCTTGTTTTCTGGATGGTGGAGACATGGGCATGTTTGTAGGCAGTAGGAGGTGAGCCAGTAGTGACAGAGAGCGGAGGCAGTCTGTTCAGATGGTATGGACGGGATTGCTTTGACAGGCTAACCAAGGGTTTGCCATTTCATCATGGGAGACAGAGTAAAGGAGGAGAGAGTGGCAGGAGGCGTCTGAATAGCAGGGGATGAGGAGGAAGGCTCTAGAAATGATTGAAGGATAGGGGACAGTCCCCGAGCTAGAGACCCGAAAGTCTGACCTATTCCTGGAGAGGAGTTTTCTCTACAATATCCCTGACAAGAAGTCATCCTACCTCTGCTTGGAGACCTCCAGTGATGGGGAGCTCACTACCTCTTGATGTAGCCGGATTCATTTTGGGACAGATCTCCTTATCAGACAGTTTTTGTGTAACATTAATCTGTCCCCCTGAAATCTCCTACTCCCCCCCACCACACCCCACATTGCTCTTAATTCTATCCTCTGGGGCCAAGCAGAACAAAGCAGTTCTTCATCTCACCAGAAGTTCCTTGAAGACTAGAGTATTGTCCCCACCTCATTCTTCCTTCATGGGCAACCATTTATCCTCTCCAGAGCCTCAGTTTCCTCAACAGTATAAGAGGGGATGGTCTACATGACCGCCATGTAAGATGAATCTCTTCTTGAGGCTCACCCACCATTCTTCAAGTTGGCATTGATGTAATTTTTCTCCCTTTCCCTGTCCTGGTCATCCTCCTTTGGACAGTGCTTAGCACAGTGCCCAGCACATAGTAGGCACTTAATGAGTGCCAGTTGACCGACTGACTTTGGGCACGTCCAGCTCACCAGTGTCTGGCCTAGATAATGAGGACACTCTTCATTCAGTGGTCAGTTGGAGGAGTGAGGAGGGTGATGCCTCGTGGGGGTCTTTAGCATCAGAAGGGAAAGATTGTCATAGAGAAGAGAGGTCCAACTCATTCTCCTTGGCTCTGGAGGCCAAGACCATCAGCCACGGGGGGAGGGGCAGGGAGAAAGCTCTGGGTTCCATCTAAAGAAAACTTCCTAACAACTGGAACTGTCTTGTCAGCAAATGGGCTGCTAGGTCATGCTGGGAGGCAAAGAAGCTTTGAGTTCAAATCCTGCCACAGACAATTACCAGCTTTGTGGAATTCAAATGGCATGCCACTCAACTCTTTCAGCCTCAGTTTCCTTTATTTGTCGAATGGGGTTAATAACAGCATCTTGTGCCATGGTTGTGTATGTCAAGTGCTAGACAGAGGGTGGCTAGTATAATTATTAGCAATTTTTTACTCACTAGAGTGAAATTAGTTCTGCCTAGGATTATAGTCTTAGAGCTGGAAGAGCTCAGAGACTTTTCATTGTTTTTCAGTTATATCTGACCTTTCATGACCCCATTTGGGGTTTTCTTGGCAGAGATACTAGAGTGATTTGCCATTTCCTTCTCCAGCCCATTTTACAGATGAGGAAACTTGAGGCAGACAGGGTGAAGTGACTTGCCCAGGGTCACACAGCTAATAAATGTCTGAAGCCAGATTTGAACTCAGGAAGATGAACCTGGCACTCTGTGCACTGCCCCACCTAGCTGCCCTAGAGATTCTTAACCCCTAGACCCGATCACCTTCCTCATTTTGCAGATGAGGGATCTGAGGCCAACAGGAGTTACGAGACTTTTCCCAAATAGCAAAGGCACGGGCAGCTAGGTGGCACAGTAGATAGAGTTCCAGCCTTGGAGTCAGGAGAACCTGAGTTCAAATTCAACTTCAGACACTTGACACTTACTAGCTGTGTGACCCTGGGCAAGTCACTTAACCCTGATTGCCTCACCCAAAAAAACCCCCCAAAAAACCAGATTCCAAATAGCAAAGGCAGTAAGTGTCTGAGGCAGGATTTGCACTCAGGTCGTCTGACTCCAAGGCCAGCTGAGTCTAGTCATTCATTATAGAGGAGAGTCTTGCCCTGGGAGTGGGGACATGGGGCCCTCGGAGTGTCTCCTTGGGGCTGGAGAGGGAACAGGACGGATGGTGGCTCTGATATCCTGGGGGTGGGGGAGGGGTGTCTGTCCTTGGGCGTGTGATTAGGCTTTGAGCTCACCTGCCTTGCCCCGCTCCTGGGCCACACCACGGCAGTGTCCTTGTGTGCCCACAGCACCCTCTAGTGTGTGACAGAAGGAGAGCACGTCTAGGCTTGAGCAGGAGGGAATTGGACTTGGAGGGGTGATAGGGATGCTAGCCCCGGGGGGCCAGGAGGGACCTGCTCCGCCCAGCCGCTCAAGGCTGCTCAGGGAGTTGGCATCCCAGGTGAGAGGGGAGGCCCTGTTCTCTCCCCTGTATCGCCCTCTCCTCTTGGCCGGCCCCACCCTTTCATTCTGCCAGGAGAGACTTGATCTAGGTCCCCGAGGGAATGAGTAGCAAAGACATTGGCACAATGAGATTTAGAAGAGGAGGGAGTCTTGGAGATCCTCCAACCTCTCTTTGATTTTATAGGCCCAGAGAGAGGAAGGAATTTACTCAAGATCATCAGCTTTTAGGTAGCCAAGCCAGAATTGGAACTCAGGTCCCCACTCTCCAAACCCAAGGCTCTTTCCCCTACATCCAGGTCCCCGGGCTTCTGTTCCTTTCATCTCATGACATTTTTTCCACTGAAGTGCAACCAAATTCTTCTTCTTCCATTGCTGGCTTCCCTCAGACCTTTGAAAGGCAGTGGGCACTGGGGCTGACCAGGGAACAGTCTGTGGGCATGATGACGGCTTCTCCCCCACCCACCTTTCTCCCTACTCTGGGATTCCGTCCTGGGAAGAAAAGTGTTTTCCAGAAACTCCCCAGGATTCTGGCCCAAGAGGGAGGGTTGAGATGTTTATGGTGCAGGAGAGCTCAGCTTCTGAGGAAAATGGGCACCTGGGGTTGGGGGCGGGGAAGAGTTGCCGGCCTTCCCACTGGTGTTTGGACCTGAGTCCTGGCAGCGTGTGGTCCTTGTCAATGTCCTCTCCCCTGCCCCGTCTCGTCCCCTTAGATGTCCTTGTGGCTCCTGATCATGTCAGCAGAGGCGTCCCATCCCAGAGCCCTAGGGGAGAGGAGTGGGAAGGAGGGGGAGTAGACTTTTGGCCAGGATGGGTCTGTCCCTGTGGCCTTGGCTGCTAAAATGTTGTGTCAAGCCTCTGTGTGTTCACGTGTATGTGTGTGTGTGTGTGTGTGTGTGTGTGTATGTGTATGTGCTTTTCCCACAGGGAGCATGTGCTGCTGAAGACCCCTCAGAGTATTCTAAACGGACAGTCTAAAGGCCTTCCCAGATTGGGGCCTGTGGCCAGCACCCAGGGGGTCCCTGGAAGTCCTACCAGGCACACAAATGTTAAGAAGGTGTCTGGAGTAGGTGGGACCACGTATGAAATTTCAGTGTGAAGAGGGAGCCTCACCCTATCCTGGCCTTGTGACCTATGGCACCCTGAAGATGGAAAACCAAGGAGATGCCACCTGGGGGGTTGCCTGTTTTTCCTGTCTCTCTCTGCCTTCTTCCCTACAAGCCCACCTTCTTCAACCTCTTCCCCCTGCCAGCACCCCCAAGGGAATGGAATGAACAGTCTTGAGAACTGACTGGCTTGGGAGTGTCAGGAGAGCAGGTTCTCCTGTGTGGCACGTGCATTGGTCCATTCCAGAAGATGCTCGGATTTGGGCGCCATTTTGAGATCTTGGGCCAGATCTATCTAGTTTCCCAGGGTGCACAGCAGGCCTGTCCAGCACACATCTGTCTCTGGGAGAGCTGGTGGGCCTCTCAGCCAACATGAGCTTGTGGTAGCGAGCGGAGGTCCACATTTACTATGCTGCTCTGAACCTTTCTCATCCAATAAGGGTGTGTCTGTGTCCCTGGGTTCTGCAGTCCTCTCCCTAGCAGCCTCGTGGGATGACTGTGGCTGTGGGTGGGTGTGGATAAGAGAAGGACGGACCACAGGAAGACCCCCAGTCTAAGAAGTCAGCTTGTCCAGATGCATGGGACCTCCCAGAAGGAGTGGCTTTAATTTAAGGCCCTGTGTCTCTCCTTGTTCCCCAGCCCTGCCTCCATTGAAGCACCACCCCAACACCACCGCTTGATCTGAGGAGTGTGAAGCAATGGGGCTGAACATCCTGTCCTATGGCATCCCCTGACTGGGTAGTGCGGGTGGCTGGGGCTCCATCACATCCAAAGAGCCGACCTTCCTAGCTGGCTAACGGTCCCCTCTTCCTTTCTCTGTTCACATGAGACTTTTTTCCACTTTGGACTGAGCTCATCAACTCTACTCTGAATTTTTCCAGGCAGAGCACACATACCTCATTAGGCTTGACCACAAAGATGGGGATGGGGTGATTCCATTAAGGATCCAAAGGAAATCTCTCTTGTTCCCATCGCCGCTCTTGGAGAGAGAGGGGCAAGCATTAAAGGTTGCTGCGCTCAGTTGACCAACGTGTGAGAAAGAAGGCACATCCCTCACTGAAACTATGCAGAAACTGCTTGCCAAGTATGTGCCCAAGATCCCAGCTGAGTGTGTGCCCCCCAGTCCCGCTGGCCCCTCCTAGCTAGCTCTTTGCACCAGGACATCACAGGAGCCAGAGTAGATGGCAGAGGGGACAGAGGCACTTTTACAATGATGATACGACACCCACCCATCTTCTGCTGAAGACTGCTCCTATACTTTCCTAAGGACCCTGTCCCCTTGTCTTGACAGTGAGATGTGAAGAGCTAAGGATGCCAAGGATACTACCATGTGTCTTCCACTCTTGGCTCTGTGGTAAATGGTGGTCTGAAGAGTGCAGGCTGGTTCGACTTGAATGAAATCCCACTGGGGTCATGCCCACGAGGTCCCTAGAATTCTCTGTGGTCTGACTGGCATGAAGATGCCAGTCTCAATCTTCCTGGAGCTGATAGCCTTGGTGGACACATGCCTGATGCCAACAAAATTGCAGTATCTAGAACCCTTGGCCACGAACCATTGGCAGGCACCCAGATGCTCCGGTGAATCCTCCTGGTTTAGCACATGAAACACCCCCAACTTCCTGTCGCTATTAACGAGTTGCCTTTTCCCCAGCCTTGGTCATTATTGTATTTAGCTTCACAAGCTTTCCCTCCTTCCTTCCCTCCCCCTTCCTCTCTCTTTCTCCCCCCAAGACTTCCAAATGTGTCCATTTCTCAGCTTTGAGAGGGGGGAGATAATGTTGCCCTCTGTATTTGCCGAATCCTTCTGTGCCATGTGTGACAAGAGGGGCGTGTGTGGATTTTTCCAGGATGAGTAGCAATAGTTTGGGTCTCCAATTCCTCTGTGCGTGGGTTCCCCACCAGTCCCCCCCACCAAGCAAATGATTCTGTTGTCTCTGTTCTCTGGTCTTCTAGAATCCGTCATTTGTCCATACCTTGTATTAACTGTACAATGTGGTGGGGGGACAACTGTGCTTATGGCTGTGGGGACATGTTGTTACTTGAAGCCTTAATTCTCCGTGTTTCTATTCCTGGGTGGGTTGATGTAAATGGAAACCATAAGTTAATTAACTTTGGGAATCATAGATCTGTGTGGATAAAGTAGGGTGGGTTCACCCCCTTTTCTCCACCCTGACCTCTCTAGGTCCCCATCAGAAATGATAACCCCAGGGCCCACTTTCTGCCATTAAAGACCATCAGGAGTTTGGGTCAAGGAGGTGCTCAGATTTACCCCAATGAGAAGCGCATTTTCATCATTTGCTTCTGTGTGGGTTACTTTATTTTTATTTTTTTTTTGTTTTATATAATTTTATTAAAAAATAGAGAGAGAAACCACATCTAATCCATTGTCTGAGTGAACCTTTGGGGTGCCCCCATCGAGACTGGCAGACCAACGTCCTCTTTTACCTAACCAAAGGATCTAAAGTTGCAGTATCTAGAACTCTTGGCCATGAACCAAGCAGGCACCCAGATGATCCAGTGAATCCCCCTGGGCTTGGCACATGAAACACCCCAACTTCCAGGCACTATTAATGAGTTGCTTTTTCCCCAGCCTTGTTCTTCATTATATTTAGCTTCACAAGTTTTCCTTTCCTCTCTCTCTCTCTCGCTCGCTCGCTCGCTCGCTCTCTCTTCCCCTCCCTCCCTCCCTCTCTACCTCTCTCCTTCCCCCTCTCTCTCTCTCTCTCTCAGACCCCAGTTGTCCATTGTGTGAAACACCATCCAGTTGTGTTTCTATAATGGTGACTGATAATAGGGAAAATCATCTCTATCCAAGATGGCAGCCAAGTCTCTAGACTGCCCCTTTGCCCACCCATGGAATAGAAGTGTTTTAGAGTCCCTCGGATAGGCCTCAGTCCAGTATGTTGTAGATGCCAAGGAAGCCCAGTTGTCAGAACTTGAAGGGCCAGACCTTTGAGACCAGCTAATCTAACCCTATAGACATTTGGCTATTTTTTTGTATATTTCCCCTCTCTGGGCCTCAGTTTCCTCTTCTGTCAAATGAGGGTTTGAATTAGATTATCTTGGAAGTCTCTTCAAATGCTCAATCTTATAATCCTTTAAAACCCTTCTTTCTTCTTACAAATGAAGAAACTGAGGTCTAGAGAGGGCTGGGTCCAAGGCCCCACAGCTAGTATGTAGCTACGAGTCCAGAGGGCCACTGCTGAAATGGATATCAGCAGAGTTGTCTAAAGTCACTCCGGGGCTCCAGGCAGCCAGGAATGTGCTCTGTTCTCATGGGGTCTGTGGATGCTAGAAGGGCATCTCACTGGGAAGCCTGAGGGTCCCTGTGGCCTCCTTGCCTCGGAGTTACTGAGTCTTTGGCTGACCTCTCTCTGGCCCCTGGAGGCTCTGCCCCCTGGCGACTGCCAGGTCCAAGTCAGAGTGGACCTGGCATCTGGAGAGGTTGAAGAGAAGCCTGCAGGATTCCCAGGGCCAGGCAGTCAGCTGTGGATAGAGCCTAAGAGCTCTCCAGCCTGGGCACCTGCAAACCAGAGCCTCAGCTCTCCTGCCTTGCTGGGCTCAGGAGGAGTGCTGGGATCCCAGGAATGGTCCGTCCAGAGCCCAAAGCTCAGAGGTGGCAGGGGGGAGGTAGTGGCAGGAGCCCTGACTTTGGAGCCAGGAGACCTGCTACTGGTAGACCATGTGACTTTGGCCAGATCCCTCCCCCTCAGTGAGCCTCAGTTTCCCTATCTATAAAATGAGGGGATTGGACCACATGGTCACTGCGATCCCTGTTAATTCTTAGATTCTCTTATTCTTGAGCTGCTCAGCTGATCTCTTGGTCTTCTTCTAGCCCATAACGTTTAAGAAAGAAATGATTTCATGGCTGGGTCTCCCAGTCACAGAGGTACTTGGACCTATGCCACACTCTGCCAAGACAGACCTGACTTTTTTTCAGGACTTCTTGAATACTGGGTGATCCCTGAGGGAAAGCTGCCTGGAGGCAGTGGGGGAGGCAGGTGGAAACATTTGCAAAACATGTTCAGATCATAGGTCACAGATTTGTGGTCAGAGTGGAGCAGAGGTTTTGTACCCCTCTTTATACAAGTGGGGAAAGTGAGGCCCAGAGAAGTGATTTGCCCAAGGTCACAGACCTAGTAAGCAGCAGAGCTAGAATTGAACTCAGATCCTCTGGCTTCCGATGCAGAAACGTTCTTTGTGCTCCATTGGCCGCTTCAACCCTATGGGAATGCTGCTGGGGAGGGAGGTCTGAATGGAGGCACCAGTAACAAAGTAAGGCTGTGGGAGGGCCTCATAGTATGAGGGAGGGGCAGGACTAAAGGGAGGCCTGAAGGGGTGTGTGTGTGTGTGTGTGTGTGTGTGTGTGTGTGTGTGTGTGAGAGAGAGAGAGACAGAGAGACAGAGAGAGAGAGAGACAGAGAGAGATAGACAGACAGACAGAGGAGGATGTGGATGAGGATGTAGAGAGAGTCCCCTGTTCTCCCAGTAGTCCTCCATACACCAGAGATCACTGACCTCCAAAGACCATTGATCATTGCCAGTTGGGTTTGGCGGGTTGGTGGTCCCCACCCCGCTGGCATTTGGTCCTTGGGAAGAGCCAGGGCAGAGAGATGAGTGACCCCATGGACAGGATTAGCTAGAGGCTCTAGGAGATTCAGAAGAGGAAAGGTGGAGGTGGGGAGGTCGCCAAGGAAATGGAGACTCCTGGCCCTGACTGAAGATTCTCCCTAGGGCTTACAATTCTCCCACATCCTGGGGATGTGGTCTCCTCTGTTAGCTTCATGGAGGAGGTCACGGGGCTCCAAGAGAAGACCCCAGGTTAGGGCTGGAAGGAACCCTAGGCAGCATCTGCTGTGATAGAGGAGGGGAAGTGAGGGTCTGAGAGGGGAAGGGATTCCCCAGCAAAGTCAGGATTAGAAGGTGGTTGGAATCATTTTTCTCAACAATGAGACGTCGAAGCATGGAGGGCAGAGTTGCTACACAGATGTCTTACAGTAATGGTGGCCCGAACCAGGACCTTATTGGTGAATGAGTTAAGAGATGTCCTTTCCTGCCAGGTTCAAGCGTTCTGTGAGGGTGGTCCAGCCTGCTTTCTGATGGCCGAGCCTATGATGAGGGATTGCACAGACAGGCTGTGCAATCATAGCTTATACTACATTGGGGTCTAGATATATTAGGACAAAATGTTATCACTGGAGGGACCTTAGAACATAGAACAGAGGAACCTGAGAACATAGGATGTCAGGGCTAGAAGGAATTTTAGAACAGAAGGTGTCAGAGCTGGAAGGACCTTAGATCTTAGACCATGAGAAGTGGAAAGGACCTTAGAACAGAAGATGTCAGAGCTGGAGGTGAGCAGGTGGGTCTTAGACTAGAAAGAATACCAGAGCATGGAAAAACCCTAGAACAGGGTTCTTAGCTTTTTTTGTATCATGGACCCCTTTGTCAGTCAGCTAAAGCCTATGAATTTTGTTAAATATTTCCCAATTACATGTAAAATTTTTTAATAATTATTTTTTTTAAAAATTGAATTCCAAGTTTTCTCCCTCCCTTCTTCCTCCACCCTCCTTGAGAAGGCAATTTGTTTTCAGTTATATATGTGAGATCGTGCAAAACCTGTTTCCATATTAGCCATGCCTACATTCATAATTGAAGGAAACACTAAATTTCAGTTAGAGATTAATGAAAGTGAAGATGTAAATTTTTTTCTTATCTAAGTTCACCCCCTGAAATCTATCCATATCCATGGGAGTGCATGGACCCAGACTTAGAACCCTTAACTTAGAACAGGGAATGTCAGGGCTGGAAGGGGAGGCTCAGAACAGGGGATGTCAGAGCTGGGAGGGCCCATAGAACAGGGGATGTCAGGGCTGGGAGGGCCCATAGAACAGGGGATGTCAGGGCTGGAAGGGGAGGCTCAGAACAGAGGATGTCAGAGCTGGGAGGGGCCTCAGAACAGGGGATGTCAGGGCTGGGAGGGGCCTTAGAGATTATCTAGTCCGATGCTTTCATTTTAAAGAAAGCCTAAAAGATCTAAGACCCTAGGAAATCAAGTGACTTGTCCCAGGTGGCAATGGCTGTGCCAGCGGGCATTCGAAGCCCGGTCTTTGACTCCCAGTCCAGGGCCTTCCCTGCTGCCTTTGAGCGGTGGTGGCTGGCCGCCTGATGGCGTGGTCCCTTGCCTGACTTGCCTCTCCTCCGTTTCTGTCTCCGTTTCTCTTCCTGCTGCGGCCTCCCCCCAGGGGGCGAATCGGAGCCTGCAGCCGAGGATGCGGGAACAGCGGGCGGCTGAACCCCAGGACCAGCCTCCACCTTTGCCGGTACCACTGCGCAAGCTCGGCCCTCCGCCCCCCATGGAGCCCCACGGCCTCTGGCTACTGCCCCCCTGTCGGGGTGCCCCAGCTGGCTGCCGTATGCCGCTTGCACTCAGCCGCATCTACCCTTTTCCCGAGCCTCTCTTGGCCAGAGCGAGATGCCAAGTAGGGAGAGACCGTCGGTGCCCCTCGTCCAGATGGCCAAGCTCCTTTCACAGGACTCACTCAGGATGAGGCCCCCTGAGGACTTTGGGGGGCCAGGGAGAAAGAATAAAGATGCAGGGGGCAGCTGCCTCTCTCTAGGCCCTGTGTGGAGGGGGTGAGGTGGGGGGTGGCAATATTGGCAGGTGACGGGTAAATGTGGCCCTAGCTCATGCTGTGATGGCAATGTGTTTCCTTCCTTGAGCCCCTCCACGCTAAGGAAAGCTAAGTATTAGTCTGCACCTCTTGGCAAAGAAGTCCATATCCCCAGCAGAGGGTGGGGTGGCGCCTGAGGTACCTGCCCTACTGTTAGAATGGGACCAAACCTCCCGCCTGGAGTAATCAAGCCCCTGGAGGAGAAGCCAAGACAGGCACAGTGCCCCCCACCAGAAGTCTGCATCATCCTGATTCGAATCAGAGCCCCAAGGGACTCCTCCTGTGTCTTGAGGAGCCCCTTTCTCCAGGGTTGTCAGAAGCACTAGGGAGTGGGATGGGGTGGAAGATGGGGGAGAAATGTGAGAGGGAAGGTTTGTGAATCACCCCTTGGGAATGATGCCAAGGAGCTGTTTGTAGTAGTTGTGGATAACCCCAGGGCCTGAGTCCTTCCTCTGGAACAGACCTGACCCAGTTCTGACTTGGAAGAAATGCCTGACTTGGAAACAATGCAGGAGCCAAGCAGAAAGGTGGCCATTAGGAAGCTGTGCCCTCCCTCCTGCCTGCCTGGTTCCCAGCTCAGCTTCCCCAAATGGCGTTTGTCCGTAGATGCCACGGTGCTCAGAAGAGACAGCCTGAGAGTTTCCCCAATTCCCTCCATCAGTGGGGGTCACTGAATCCACAGCTCCCGCCACCATGGGTGCGCCTGGGTAAGGGGTGCGCCGTCTCCCCTCACTCACCGCATATATCAAACCACAGCACTTTAAATATCCTTTCCTTTATGCTAGGTTTTCGGCTTCATGTAATGTAAGAGGTTTCAGGTTGCATGGGGTTGGGGGTTGGGGAAGGGGTTGATCCTGAGCAGGGATTGCACTGAGGGCCCACCAGCCTGAAAGCCAGGAGGCCCTGCTTGCCAATGGCTGTTCCCTCACTCCCAGCCCCCAGCCCCCAGCCCATGGCTGCCCCCAACTTCCCTCTCCACCAGGGCGTGCACGCATGTTGCCTTAACCCCCCACCATCCCTGCTGCCTACTCCCCACTCCAGAGCCTGGCTGTTCATTTGGCCCATTGTCCTGTCTTGTGTCTGTATGGAGCCAAACCCCAGCAGTCCTTGTAACTATGATAAGCCAACATCTCAGGCCCAGACACCGATCTGGGCCTGGGGGTGGGGAGGCTAGAGGTCCTCCCCAGAGCCAGACTCAGCCAGGCTGGGGCTCTCCAATCTTTCTTCACAGAGAGCACCACCACACTTCCCCCCACCCACATACCCCACGCTGCTATGTTTCCGCTAAAGAAACAACCCTGACTTTCTTCCTTTCTCATGCTAATTTCAATGTTGTACAAACCATCCCCTATAGATGCCTAGAGAAGTAAATGTTTTTATCTGCTCCCCAGGATCACGGGCACAGCAGGGAGGAAAATTTGGCCTCACTCCTCCCTTGGTTAAGATATTCTCTCTTGAACCTTTGGGTCCTGGAGGGCATCCCAGACCAAGTTTGATGAAGTGGGGATGCGGGTCCCAGGTGTCCCAGAGGGACTGGAGGGAGTTTTCCACAGTCTGGATGCCCTTTGCCAAGCCTGGGGGTAGGAGGTTCTAGGTTTGGGCTGTTCCCAGAATGCCGAGCAAGGGGCCAACCTCAGGAGCGCCAGCAAGCAGGGGCACATTGGGTTTGCATGAGTCTATTTAACTGCCTTGAGGAAGAATGAGCAACAAATCTATTTATTTTCAATTGTACTGAAGCACAGAATGACATTTTCAGACCCTGTAACCCCCAACTATGGAATATAAAGTATATATTATGGTCGCCTAACTGTATTTCCTCGAGTTTTTGAGAAACAAAACAAAATTACGATAGATTGTTCTACAAGGGTATTTTTTCCATTTAATTCCCTGAATAAATTTTTGGTGTTTTATCTCCATGGCTCCTGTTTTTATACTTGGCCTAAACCCCCTAGTCACTGACTGTCCCTGAAGGAGCAAAATCATGGGATCTAAGAGTTTAGGCAGAATTTATCAGCTTGTCATCCTGCATTCTTGGAGATGGTAGCAGCAATACCAAGTGGATAATGAAAGGCCTGAAACACTCAACTTCTTTGGGTTTTTTGTTTGTTTGTTTTGTTTTGGGTGAGACAATTGGGGTTAAGTGACTTGCCCAGGGTCACACAGCTAGTAAGTGTTATGTGTCTGAGGCCGGATTTGAACTCAGGTCCTCCTGACTCCAGGGCCAGTGCTCTATCTACTGTGCCACCTAGCTGCCCCGTCACTAATCTTCTTTGGAAGAAGGAAGGAAGAAAACAAGCATTTATTAAGTACCTACTACGTGCCAGGCACATAGTGTTCTACCAATACACCATTTAATCCTCACAGCAACCTTGGAGATTATGTTCCCTTTTTATGGTTGAAGAAACTGAGGCAGACATTAGTTAAGTGACTTAGTTGATAAATCTCTGAGGCTGGATTTGAATTCAGGTCTTCCTGATGCCAAGCCTAGCACTTTTAATATGGGATCAGGCTCTAAGAGAGGTAGGGATTGATAACCCTTTCTTAAGTGGACCAGGTAAGTCTCTCTTCTGGGCTGGTATTTTGGAGGTAGAGAGAATCAAGTGTTTTCGTGGCCCCCTTGAATAAATAGGTCAGCCCGGGCCCATGGCCAACACTCTCACCACCTTCTAGGCCCCAATTCACACCTGTGATACATTGCAAACTAAATAATTATAATTCCAGTTTCCTCCTCCATCAATTGGGGATAATAATTATTAATAATAGCCCCTTAAAAGCTTAATGAATGGTATATGACATGAGAAGGGGGAGGTTTGGATGCAGTTAGAAAGTAAGGGATGCTAGCTGGGCTGATTTTCTGCAGAAACATTGTGTGTCTTGAGACCGCTGTGGGAGTTGAGAACGTTTGGTAGGAACCCTGAAACATCAGCCAGCTGGGCTCTGGCCATTCCACGAATTAGGTGCAACCCCATCTAGTGTGACTACTGCCCTGAATCTAAGAAATAAACCTGGTGGCATCAGGTTTCAGGTTAGCCTTGCTCAGAATCCTTAGGCTATTCAGCTTGATATGGAGAACAGTGAAGCAAGGGATTCTCCTCTGTCCCAATGTGTTGTTACGTCATTTCGTGACCCCATTTGGGGTTTTCTTGGCCAAGATACTGGAATGGTTTGCCATTTACTTCTCCAGTTCTTTTTTTTGGCTAGGCAATGGGGTTAAGTGACTTGCCTAAGGTCACACAGCTAGTAAGTGTTAAGTGTCTGAGGCCGGATTTGAACTCAGGTCCTCCTGACTCCAGGGCCGGTGCTCTATTCACTGAGCCACCTAGCTGCCCCTTCCAGTTCATTTTACAGATAAGGAAATGGAGGAAAACAAAGTTAAGTGACTCGCCTAGGGTCACACAGGTAGTAAAAGTCTGAGGCTGGATCAGAACTCCAGGCCCAGTGCTCTGTGCACTGCACACCCAGCTGCCCAAGCCGAGATACCTTGAAACAATCAGAAACGCCACCATCCCACCTCCTGAAAATGCTTTGGTGAGGATAAGCAGACCACTAATGTGGACCAACCATGAGAGGCATGAAATGGATCGAAGACATAGATGCTTTAGTTATACACCAGAGCTACAAAATAACCAAACTCAAAGGAGATCTCGCCAATTACAGGCGAGGACCTGAGGATGGTTTTTTCTCAATGATAACCTCCCTCCTAGTCACGATAACAACATGTTGGAGTTGATGTAGGGCAATCGTAAGAAATAACTTCATTCCTAAGTCCAGATGAGAGGAAATAGTAGAAATTGAGCAACGACTTAAGTCTGAAAAGGTGGAAACTGGAGGACTTAAAAATATTCTCATCTATACCTGAAACTCCAGAAGTTCCACTTTATGATGAAACAGATGGCAATACTAATGCGAACATTTCCAGTGATTTTGAAAAAGAGATAGGCAGACTTGGAAAGGAATTTTTAAAGCCCTTTTTGATTTTGATGGAACAAACACAACTATTAGACCAAATATCCCCAAACAGAACAATTTTTATAATTTTAAAATAATTTTATGTGCTCTGAGAGGTAGTGTAGCCTAGGGGATAAGGAACCAACTTTAAAGCCAGGAAAACCTGGGTTTAAGTTTGCCTTCTATACATACTGGCTGTGGGGCCCTAGGCAAGTCACTTAACCTCTTGGTGTTCCAGGTAACTGTAACTATAAGTTGCAGAGAAAGTACCAACCTACAAGTGCAGAGAGAGTTTCATCACAAGATAGTTCTCCGTACCAGTGAAATCACAGGTCCATTCCCTATCCCTGATATATCTATCATGAATGAATATATTCTCTTTTTTCTTTTTCTTTTCTTTTTGGCAATTCAGGTTAAGTGACTTGCCCAGGGTCACACAACTAGTAAGTGTCAAGTGTTTGGTCTGAAGCCGGATTTGAACTCAGGTCCTCCTGACTTCAGGGCCGGTGCTGTATCCACTACACCACCTAGCTGCCCCTGAATGAATATATTCTCCAACAATATTAGAGATTATAAAAACATTCCTGGACTCGCACACAACAGTATATGTTGCAGCTGTTGCGCCATGGTAGGGATCATAAGAGGTAAGGCAGAGCTCTCTAGGAATCCTCCTAAAAGTATCATACATCAAACACTACCATGGCAAGAGAGGCTTGAGAAAATTGTGGAGAATCCATGTCCAATTAGTATGAGCAGTAGAAAACTTGAGCACCATATCTCCTGATTAAAGACAATGAAGAAGAAATATGTTATGGAATCTGGAAAATAAATTATATTAGAAATTTTGATATTTTTAATTAATAACTAACAGCAAAAGTAAAATGGTTAAGGGAATACAAGTATTTGGTAATTATTGAACAAGCCACCTGAAAACATGGCAACATTTACACTTCACCTTTGACGTCGTTTTGCACTCATGACTTTGTCATGTATTGTGAATAACATATAAAGGATATGCAGGCATTGGTTGTGTTTGTGCAAAGGCTTTCAGTTTTGTATAGTCAAGCTTATCTATTTTGTCTTTTGCAATTGCTTATATTTCTTGGTTGGTTAAGAATACATTTCCTAGCTGTGAAAAAATATATGATCTCCCCCTCTTCTCATTATTTTATGGTATGATCTTTACTATTAAGACTGTACATCAATTTAGAATATATTGTGGACCATGGTCTAAAAAAATAAAAATATGCAAGAATAGTGAGAAAGTTAGAGTGTTAGATATCCACAGGGAAAATTCTTCTCTTCTTAAAATATGCCATGAGCACAATACTGTCAAAAACAATTGATATAAAACACATCTTCCAGGAAAAAGCCTGCTACAGGTCTGCCTTGCCTTAAATCCATCATCACTCCTGAAAAGAACTAAGTTTGACTTTAAATTAAGGAGAGGTATTCCACCAAAGCATCATGTTAATTGCTTGATGTACAGGGATGACATAAGTTATACGTCTCCACTGGGGAAAGAAAAAAACACCACTCTAAATAGCATCTCCATCTCATGGAACTTTTCACTCATGATATCAGAATGTCTTTTGGGCTCAAAAAGTGTAAAACTCAATGCATGCCAAGGAAAGACAGGTGATGAAAGCTATGAGCTTGGATTTAAAGGTTGAATTGTACCAGTGGGCAAAGGTGATCTTTACAAATACTTTGGTTTCTTCCAGGAAAGACATAGTAAAACATAAATCTATCAAGGATCCATGTATGTAAAGACATTTACTGGCATCCTAAAATCACAGCTTAATGGGAAGAATATGCTTAAAGCAATTAACACCTATGCAAAATCCACCTCAGAGCATATTTTCAGAACAGTAAAATGCTCCATAACAGATCTGAAAAGGAGCCAAACAAAAACTCCATACAATGTTAACAAAATAAAGGACTCTTCACCTAAAGCAACTGTAAAAAGACTAATACTTCTTCAGCAAGAAGGAGGAAGAGGATGGATAGACATTAGCAAAGAACATGAAAATGGGCTAGAAACTTATAGACAGAGATCAGATCACATGTGGCAATGGGGTAACTCACAGTCTTTGGTTGCTGGAAGTGCTTTTCTTGCGCATTCATGGGGACCTCATGAGACTCCCCTATGGAAAGGGGTGGCTTCCTTCTAGGCACCTTAGAAAGTCCTGAAATTGACTTTCTCCGGTGTGTCTGGGACACTGCTAAGATGTTGATGACAAGTCCAAACCCTTTTATTCTCAAAAACTACAAGGTTGTCTCCTGGTTGGGGGTGGATCAGAGACAGAGGCTTAGTTCTGCCTCTCCCCCAAAGCAATTCCCTCTCTGGGCTTGGCTAGACCTTCTCTCCCCTCTAAATTACCAAATGCTTGAATGCTGATTTCCAAACTGGCTTGCAATTTTATGGAAGGGCACAACAGGGCTTTAATTGATTGATTAATTAATTCAATTGAGATGTTCTCACCTGATAGAAGCAACAGAGCTAGGTTTTTAAATTTTTGCTTTATGTGGAATGGGGAAAGTAGATAGAGCCTAGATCATATCCTCTTCTCTCCTTCCTAAAAAAATAAGACATGTTTGCTTCTCTCTGGTGCAGAGGTCTGTCTCTATGCTTCCTACCCATCTTCACTAACAATCTTCCAGGTCACCCAAGTGTTTGCCCTTTGCCATGACCAGCCACAAGCCCTTTCATTCCCATGCACTTAGATCCTCAAATCACCCAGAAAAGCAGAGAGAGGCAGAAGACCCCAACCAGAACCACTCTGGTGATACTGGCATGCGTGAGAGCCCAGCAGTTCATAGGATCATAGGATTTAAAGCTGGAAGGTGCCTTGAAGATTCCTTAGCCCAACCCTTTCATTTTACAGATGAGAAAACTGAGGTCAGTATTGGTATAAAGTCATACAGTTCGCAAATACAAAAGTTGACATTTAAACTCAGCTCATTGAACGCAAAATCCAGAGCTGTTTCCTCTAACAACAACCATAATAATGAAGAATGATCCCCAACTTCCAGTGCCAAGATGGCAGAGTGAGGCAGGAACTCCCTGATGCCCTCCCAAATTTCCCTGCAAACAACCTTACAATAATGCCTCACAACAAATTTTGGAGTGGTGCATCAGCTCAGCATCGCAGGACAGCTCAGAGGCTCAGCAGGAAAGGTCTGTCTCACTGGGGTGGGAGGGGAGCATGGTTAGCAAGCAGCAGCAGCAGGCTGTTCCTCAGGAGGCCAGCAGCAAGGCCTTACTCCAGGGTCAAGCCAGCAGCAAAAGCTCACCCCTAGCACAGGCCAACAGGGAGGTCCTTAACCCAGTACAAGCCAGCAGGGAGGTCCTGAATGCAGTGCAAGCCTGTAAGCAAGGCCCCAAGCCCTGGCACAAGAAGCTAGGGACAGTGCAGGAGCAGAGCCCAACTCTTACGTAGAAGCACAAGGTCATAAAATAGGCAGGAAAAAATGAGCAAACAAACAAACAAACAAAAACAACAGAAAAAGAACCTGACCAGAGAAAGTTACTATGGTGGCAGGGGGGATCAAGGCACAAACTTAGAAGAGAACAACAGTGTCAAAATGGTTATGTGTATAGCTTCAAGGAAAAATGTAAATTGGTCTCAGGCCTCCCAGAAAAGAACTCTTGGAAGAGCTCAAAAATGATTTTAAAAAGCAAGTAAAAGAAGTAGAAGAAAAATTGGGAAAAGAAATGAGAGCAATGCAAGAGAATCATGAAAAAAGAGTCAACAGCTTGGTAAAGGAAGCACAAAAAATAGAAAAAGATATACAAAAATTCACTAAAGAAAATGACTCTTTGAAGAATAGAATTGGCCAAATGGAAAAGAAAATATAAAAATTCACTGAAGAAAACAACTTCATAAAAAGTAGAACTGGGCAAATGGAAAAGCAAGTATAAAAGCTCACTGAAGAAAATAAGTCCTTAAAAATCAGAACTGGGCAAGTGGAAGCTGATGACTCCATGAGACATCAAAAAATGATAAAAAACAAAATTAAAAGAATGAAAAAATGGAAGAAAACCTGAAATTTCTCACTGGAAAAACAAGTAACCTGGAAAATAGATCCAGGAGAGATCATTTAAGAATTATTGGAAAGCCATGATGGAAAAAAAGAACCTGTATATCATATTTCAAGAAATCACAAAGGAAAACTGCCCTGATATCTTAGAACCAGAGGGCAAAATAGAAATTGAAAGAATCCACCAATTGCCACCTGAAAGAGATCCCAAAATGAAAAGTCCCAAGAATATTGTAGTGAAATTTTAGGGCTCCCAGGCCAAGGAGAAAATATTGCAATCAGCCAGAAACAAACAATTCAAATATCTCAGAGCCACAGTCAGGATTTAGCAGCTTCTATATTAAAGAACTAAAGGGCTTGGAATATGATATTCTTGGAGGCAAAAAAAGAACAAAAAAAAAAAACGAACTATTATTACAACCAAGAATCACCCATGCAGCAAAACTGAGTATAATCCTTTGGGGGAACAATATATATTTAATGAAATAGAGAAATTTCAAGCATTCCTAATTAAAAGAGCAGCGCTGAATAAAAATTTTGATCTTCAAATACAGGACTTAAAAGAAGCATAAAAAGGTAAATAGGAAAGAGAAAACACAAGAGATTCAATAAGGTTAAACTGTTTGTATTCCCACATGGCAAGATGATATTTGTAACTCTTAAGAACTTTATCCCTATTAGGGCAATTAGGAGAATACACAGACAAAAAGTATGGGTGTGAGTTGACTGTGATGGGATGATATCCAAACAAAAAACAAAAACAAAATTAAGGGGTGAGAAAGAAGATTGTACTGGGAGAAGATGGAAGGGGAAGATAAAATGGAGTAAATTATCTCACATAAAAGAGATGCAAGAAAGAGCTGTTACAGTGGAGGGGAAGGTGGGGGTGGGGTGGTAGGCAACACTTGGACCTTACTCTCATCAACATTGGCTCAGAGAAAGACTGACACACATATTTAGTTGGATTTAGAAATCTATCTCACCCTATTGGGAAATAAAGAGGAATGGGGATAGGAGGGAAGGGGAGTGGAGACTGATAGAAGGGTGGGTGGATTGGGGGAGGCAGTGGTCAGAAGTAAAACACTTGTGAGGAAAAGGTGAGAGAGAGAGAGAGAGAGAGAGACAAGGACAAACAAGGAAAAAAATAGAATGGAGGGAAATAACATAGCTAGTTACTGTAACTATAAATGTGAATGGGATGAACTCACTTAGAAAATAGAAGCAGATAGCAGAATGAATAAAAAATCAGAATCCTACAACATACTGTTTACAAGAAGCTCATTGGAAACACAAAGACACACAGAGTAAAGGTAAGGGGCTGGAGTAGAGTCTATTATGCTTCAGTTGAAGTAAAAAAGCAACTCAGAGATAGCAATCATAATTTCAGACAAAGCAAAAGCAAAAATAGATCTAATTAAGAGAGATAAGGAAGGAAACTGTATCTTGCTAAAGTTATCATAGGCAATAAAGTAATATCATTGCTAGATATATATGCACCAAATATTATAGCATTCAAATTTTTCAAGAAGTTAATTGAGTTACACGAGAAAATATACTATACTAGTGGGGCACTTCAATTTCCCCTCAGAACTGGATGAATCTACAAAAAAAAAAAAAAAAACCAAGAAGGTAGTTAAGGAGATAGAGAGAATTTTAGAAAAGTTAGAAATGACTTCTGGAGAGAAATTGAATGGCAATAGAAAGTAATGCTTTTTTCTTAATGGTACATGGCACCTCCACAAAAATTGAGCATGTAGTAGGGCATAAAAACCTCACAACCGAATGCAGAAAAGCAAAAATATTAAATGTATCTTTTTCAGATCACAATGCAATAAAAATTACATTCAATAAAGGGCAGTGAAAAGGCAGAATAAAAATTAATTAGAAACTAAATAATCTAAATGGGTCAAAGAACAAATAGTAGAAACAATTAATTTTATTAAATAGAATGACTACAATGAGACAACTTACCAAAATTTATGGGATGCAGCCAAAGCAGTACTTAGGGGAAATTTTATATCTCTAAATGCTTACATCAATAAACTAGAGAAAGAGCAGATCAATGACCTGGGCATACAACAACAAAAAAACTAGGAAAAGAACAAATTTAGAATCCCCAATTAAACACCAAATTGGAAATCCCGAAAAATCAAAAGACAGATTAAAAAATTGAAAGTAAGAAAACCATTGAACTAATAAATAAAACTAAAAACTGGTTTTATGGGGGAAAAAAACAACAATAAAACAAAGAAACCATTGGTTAATTAGATTTAAAAAAAGAAAGAAGAAAACCAAATTACTAGTATCAAAAATGAAAAGGGTGAATTCACCACCAACGAAGAGGAAATTGAAGCAATTATTAGGGGCTATTTTGCCCAATTATATGGCAATGAATCTGACAATTCAAGCAAAATGGATGAATATTTACAAAAATATAAAATACCCAGATTAACAGAAAAAATATATTAAGGAGGGCTCCAGCAAAAATCTTGCTGGCAATGACTAAGAGAGAGAGAGAAAGAGAGAGAGAGAGAAAGAGACCCCTGTAATTGTGGTGGGACAACTATTCCCTTTTCCTTTAGAGAGATGGACAATGGAGACACCCTTGAACTCCTGGAGGATAACCTCCTCTTGCCGTATAACCACGAAAATTTTAATCAGCTTTTATATGAGCGTTGGACCCTCAACCTTGTAAATCTCAGCTGGAACGGAATCAGCACCAGGTGCTTTGCCATAAGAGAGGAGCCTAATGGCATTCAAAACCTTTTCTTCTGTTGGAAGTTCAGCTAGAGAGGGATTGACTTCAACCTGAGGTATTAGCGTTGTTGATGACTGCTGAGAATACTATGGAAGTGTTCAGCCCATTTCTCCAGGATCGTGTTCTTATCACTAATCAATGTGACTCCATCAGCACTGAGTAGTTGAGATGCACTTTAGGTCTTTGGCCCACAAATAGCCTTCGGGGCATCATAAAAGCACTTTGGATTGTTACCATCAGCGTAAAACTGAATTTCATCTGTCTTCTTACTGAGCCAAGAATCCTGCATCTCTATAAGCTTTGCTTGTCCTTTACTTTTGATGGAATTAAACGCTGCCTTCTTAGAGACAGATGAACTATCCTGCTGGTGATCCCTGTGGAGTTCTCATTTTTTGTTTAGTAGCTTCTGAATTTCCCCAGCATTTTCATCAAGCCAGTCTTGATGTTTACAACTGCTCTGGCCCAGATGAGTAATGCAGTGCTGTGCATCAAATCTCTGAAAGCCGTCCACTCCTTTCCTGCTCCCCTGCTGCCAGCCATGTGTTAGCCCAGCTTTCCCTCCAAGGTAGCAACAAACTGTTCCCACTCAGAGAAGAGCTCGAATCTGTTGATTTAAGTCTTCTGGTAGTCATCTTGCATTGAAGCTGCTGCCTATGTTCAATGGGAATGTTTGGCTTGGAGAAGGTAAGTCTACGATCAGTCCAGCACTCTGTGCCACACGTTACCTTCGTCACTCTCACATCCTGTCTGTCTCTTCTTCTTGCAGTGACATAGCCTATTAAATGCCAATGTTTGCCGCGAGGGTGTATCCACAAAGTTTTGTTTTGTTCAGGTAAACAGAAGACAGTGTCGGAGATGAGAAGGTCATGAGATGCATGGGTCTTCAGTGGTAAGTGAACATTGCTGTTGCTGCTTCCGACTCCATTTCTCCCAAGGACTCCCTGCCATGTCTGGTGGTCTGTGCCTACTCTGGCATTAAAGTCACCCAGAAGTATAATATATATTATAATATATAATAATATTATAAAATACACCATACTATACTATACGATAATATATAATAAATATATATAATGTATAGTCCTCTTTTGGCACATTGATGATGAGGGTCTCTAGGTCTTCATTAAATTTTTCTTTGGCCTCATTAGGCTTCATCATGTGGGAGCATAGGCACTGATGATGGTGGCGTGACGTTTTCTTGTAAGTGACAATCACGTTGTCACGAGCCTGTCATTCATTCCTTTTGGGAGGCATACAAGCTTGTTGACTAGATTAATTTTGATTGCAAACTTACATCAGCTTCACAGCTCACCCCTTTACTGTGGCCCCTCCAGAAAAACATGTGTCCAGCTCTGACTTCAGTAAGCTGCCCTTCATTTGTCAGCCTTGTTTCACTCAGGGCTGCTGTTTGGACATGATACCTGCTGAGTTCTCTCACAACAAGAGCTGCTCGTCTTTCAGATGTACTGGATTTCTTGTTGCCCATACGTGTGTGCACATTCCACATACCCATGGTGAATGGGATCATCTTTGCAAAAGTATTTGTACATTTTCTTGTTTTAACTGCAGAGTAGGATCCCTGCCTACTGTGGTAATCAGGCCAGGGTTTAGTAAAGCAGACAATTTTTAGGATACCTTTTCTAGCCCCTTCCTCACATCAGGAGCAGTGTAGTCCTTAAAAAAGGCCTCTCAGACAGGGGGCTGCCAAATCCCACTGCTTCAGTCCAGTGAGAAGACAGCTCTATATCCTGGCCTTCTGTGTGTAGGGTCATGACTACAGCTCCTGGTGTATCCACACCTGCTGCTTTGTTCTTACCTGTTACCACAGGACTTTGAAGTAGGTAAAAATGGTAAAATGGTATGGTGATGTCTTTTGACTCCCACATAAATTGGATTGAAGTGAATTAGAGTTATGTGAGGTTATCGGCCTCACTTTCTCCTCAGGAGTCATTGGAGTTCTGTGGCAGGACAGAGTCAAGAGGACTGGGGATGGCTCAAGATTCAGTGGAGGACCTTGAAGTCTTTTGTGTCTAACCAAACTCTAAGCACTCCACAGCACCTGCTTCAGTCACCTTCGTGGCCAATGGAACATTTTGTTCCATCCATTCCACTGTCTTCACATGCTTGGGGTAGACACCTTTCCTAACTCACTGATGGGTTTGAGACCCCTTGATTACCCTTAACCTTGTTTAGCCCATCTGCCACAATGGTTTAATGAGGTGTGTCCTCTGTGTTTCCTACAGTTTCTTAGGTGAATCAGGTTGGGTGAATCAGGTGGACACCAAAGGTGAAAAAGAGCCCTGAAAGGGCTTGGCAGCCCTCATACCAGAAGTACTAGTCCACCCCTACAGTGGTTGGCAAACTACTTCAGTATCTTTGCCAAGAAAACCCCAAATGGGGTCATGAAGAGTTGGACACAACTGAAATGACTGAACAGTGACATTTGTTACCCTGAGGATAGGGAGAAAGTCTGAATTTGCTGGCCAACGGCTAGAGTGAAGAGGCCTTCAAAGGGTTTGGGGTTCATGACATAGAAATAGAAGAGGAAGCTGCAAATGACCAAGCCCAGGATCACATTGGTGAAGGACTCCTGGATTCACCTGATCCAAGGGAGAAGGTGGGGCGGGCTAACTCCTTCACATAGTTCCCAGAATCTAGGCACTGCAGGATGCTTCGAAGCCAAGCTATACCTGATGAAAAGTCCCACTACAACTTCTCTGACAAGTAGGAACTAAAATGTGATGTCCATAATTGAATACAATACTGCAGACCTAGGCAGAGTTGGACCAAAACTATCACCTCCCTAGAGGGAGATACCATGTTTCTCGTAATGCAACCTAAGATCATACCTCCTTTTTTGGTTACCATATCCAAAATTCACTCACACTGGGCTTGGAGCTTACTAACATTCCCAGATATTTTTCACATATAGCACTGGGGCACTCACTCCCTTACATACCTGGGACCCCAGCATAGCTATTCCAGGTTCAAAAGGTTCAAGGTGAGACTTCTGGGAGCCAAGATGGCAGAGTAAGTAGTAATCACCATAACTCTCCTATATTTTCCTCCAAACAATCATAAAATAGCACCCCAAAACAAATCTTGAAGCAGTAAAAAGATGGAGTTAAACGATCTTTTAGCCCAAGAAACTTGGAAGATCAGCAGGAAAGGTCTGTCTCACTCGAGCAAAAGGGGGGTGTAGTCCAGGGCAGGAAGCATCCCAGCAGCCAGCAGCAAGCCCATCTCAGCAAACCAGTGGTACATCCTGAGCCCCAGTGTGGTGGAGCAGGCAAACACCAACACCAGGACCTCCCCCCCGCCCATGTACCTCAGCATAGCCAGGGGAAATGGGCAGACTGCAGTTCTGAGAACCACAATGTGCTTAGTGTAGCCTGGGTCAAACGTATTCCAGTGGTCAGACTGCTGCGTGCTTCAGTTTAGTTCTGGGGATATGCAGAAACACCCCACCAGCCTCAGCACATGCCAGACACCAGCACTAGGATCACAGGTCAGCACTAGGATCCCAGGTCAGCACCAGGTAATCTACCAGATGGCCTCCAGCAGTGCCAGCCACCCCCATCCCACCCTCTCAGTGCAGCACCAGACATAACAGTCCCCCATGGGCCTCAGGGCAACATCAGTGCAACACCAGGTAAACAGTCAGGGCCTGCAGCTCCTGGCACAGGAAGCCTGAGACAGTGCCTCTTCCACTCCATGAGCAGAGTTCTTATGTAAAAGAAAAGGAAAAGGTGAGCAAACAAATAAAAAAAAAGGATATGACCATAGAAAGTTATTACGGTGACAGGGAAGATCAAGACACAAACTCAGAAGAGGACGACAATGTCAAAACAGCTATGGGCAAAGCACCAGACAAAAATGGGAAGCGGTCTCAAGCCCAGAAAGAACTCGTGGAAGAGCTCAAAAAGGAGCTTAAAAATCACATAAGAAAGGTCAAAGAAAAACTGGGGAAAGAAATGAGAGGGATACAAGAGAATTATGAAAAGAGTCAACAGCTTGGAAAAAAGGAAACAACTGCTTAAAAAGTAGAATTGGCAAAATGGAAAACAAAGTACAAAAAATAACTAAGGAAAACAACTCCTTAAAAGTTAGAATTGAGTAAGTGGAAGCTAATGACTCTATGAGACATCAAGAATCAATCAAAGAAGTTTAAAAAAATGAAAAAATAGCAGAAAATGTAAAATACCTCATTTGAAAAACCACTGACCTGGAAAATAGATCCAGGAGAGACAATGTCAGAATCATTGAACTACCTGAAAGCCATAATCAAAAAAAGAACTGGACAGCATCTTTCAAGAAATTATCAAGGAAAACTGCCCTGATATCCTGGAACCAGAGGGCAAACTAGGTATCAAAATAATCCACTGATCACATCAGGAAAGAGTCCCAAAATAAAAACTCCAAGGAATGTTATAGCCAACTTTCAGAACTATCAGGTCAAGGATAAAATACTGAAAGTAGCCAGAAAGAAATAATTCAAATATCAGGGAGCCACAATCAGGATTACACAGGACTTAGCAGCTGTAACATTAAAGGATCGGAGGTCGGGGACCATGATATTCCAGAAGGCAAAGTAGCTAGGACTACAAACAAGAATCACCTACCTGGTGAAATTAAGCATAATATTTCAAATGGAAAAGATCATTGAATGAAATAGAAGGATTTCAAGCTTTCGTAAGGAGAATGCCAGAATTGAACAAAAAATTTGATCTCCGTTATCAAGAACCAAGAGAAACATAAAAAGGGAAAAAGAGAAAACATAAGGGATTCAGTGGAACTCAATTGTTTACATCCCTACATGGGAAGATGACACTTGTAATTCTTAAAGACTCCCACTAATGGTACAGCTAGAAGGAATATACATAGACAGAGGGTATGGATATAAGGTGAATTTGAGAGAATGACATAAAAAATAATTAAGGGATGAGAAACAGGAGTACACTGCATGCAGAAGGAAGGGAGAGGTAGGATGGGATAAATTACTTCACATGACGAGGCACGAAAGGCCTATTACAGTGGAGGGAAAGATGGGAGGGTGGGCGATGGACAGTGCCTCTCACCAGTATTGGCTTAAAGAGGGAATAATGTACACGATCAATTGAATATAGAAAATTGTCTTACCCAAACAGGAAGTAGGAGGGGAGGAGATTAAGTAAAGGGGGGAGGGGCTGGCAGAAGAGAAGGCATATTGGAGGAGGCAGAAGACAGAAGCAAAACACTATCGAGGAGGGAAAGGGTGAAAGGAGAGAGAGGACAAACAGGAGGAAAAATAGGACGGAGGGAAATACACAGGTAGTAATCATAAGTGTGAATGAGTGTGAATGGGATGAACTCTCCCAAAAAATGGAAGTAAGTAGTAGAGTCTATCAAAAACTAAAATCCTACAATGTGTTGTTTACAAGAAACACACTAGAAGTAGAGAGACACACACAGAGTAAAGGTAAGGGGCTGGAGCGGAATCTAATTAAAAGAGATAAAGAAAGAAACTATATCTTGCTAAAAGGCACCGCAAACAATGAAGTAATAGCAATACTAAACATATATGCACCAAGTGGTACAGCAACCAAATTCTTAAAGGAGAAGTCAAATGAGTTACAGGAGGAAAAGGTTCAAGGCACTCTGTGGTCCCATGTCCATTCAAAATAATAGTTCATGTGCCCCCAGTGATATCATTACTTCTTCTCTAATCACCTAGATGACATAATTAGTGTAAAGAATTTAATTAAATAATCAGAAAAATCACAATAGAACATTTCCCTCATAAAGCTTGGGCATCCTTTCGCACAAATATTCACACCATCAGTAGGGAGAGCGAACACCATGCATGATCATGCATGAAGGGAATATGCATGGAAGGAGAATACACACCTCTGATGTCCTCCTGTCTGCTGGGCACTTTCTCTGCTGGTCTCTGGTGGCCTTGTGGTGACAGCTCTGCTGGTGACTGCTGGTCCTGTGCATCTCCATTCAGAATGTTCCTCTGTTGGTCCTTCCTGGTTACATAGCCTCAGTGGAGCATTGCTCTTCTCTTGGAGCTGCTGCTTGCTACTATCACCTGGCTCATCTCTTTCAGCCACCCAGACCATCTCAGCCTCACTCTGCTAGGGTATAGTGGCTAAAGCAGCCAGCTAACTCAGAGAGGGGGCCCCGAGGCTAAGATTAGGCCTTTCCTTGTCTAAGTCTGTGTGGAAATTAAAGGCAGTTTCTATCAGACGGCTCCTTAATTTAAAGTTAAGTCTCCCAAGATCTTCTTTTAGCAGCAGATGAATTAAAGCTGGAACCAAAAGTGAGTAATAGGCAAAACCTAATTCCTGTTGTTATTATGTACATTTGTCACTTTTTGTTGTTGTGGTTCAGTCATGTCCAACCTTTTCTGCTGCTGCTGCTGCTATTGTTCGTCCTTTGCTGTCATGTTGAAGAGGACCATGACCTCAGGGAGGTGATGCCACCATGTGCAAGTGAATTGGATTTAAGTGAGGAGGGCTGTGCGGTAACCAGCCTCACTTTCTCCTCCTGAGCCGTCTGGGGCTGGTGGTCAGATATGGATCAGGATGACTGGAGATGGCCCAGGATGCAGTGGGGGACCTTGGCCTTTTCAAGCTAAGGTCTTTAACAAATGAAAACAAGAGAAGGAAAGAGAGAGGAAAGAAAGAAAGAAAGAAAGAAAGAAAGAAAGAAAGAAAGAAAGAA
>NW_020953945.1:52805-91744 GCF_900497805.2 Vombatus ursinus | reverse complement strand
CGCTGCCTCAAACTGAGACCTGTTAAAGACCTTAGCTGAAAAAGGCCAAGGTCCCTCACTGCATCCTGGGCCTTCTCCAGTCATCCGGATCTATATCTGGCCACTGGACCCAGATGGCTCTGGAGGAGAAAGTGAGGCTGGTGACTACACAGTCCTCCCTTACAGACCATAGCATGGCCAGGCCCTTCTCTTCTGCACTATTTCTTGAAGTCTGTCCAAGTTCATGTTTGTTGTTTCCATGATACTATCTATCCATCTCATCTTTGGTTTCAAATTGCTTTGTATTTTGACCAATGAAAAACTTGGCTCCCAACACTGATAAATTACTATCTTATCTAATCTTGCCTCTCTCATCTCACAGTTGTGAAATTGATTTTTTGAACATAGAGAGGGGAATTTTATAGCTATCTCTATCACATTTCGTCTTATTAGACTCATCCCAATATTCTGGGCAGCTGATAACGGAGTGCAGCTGCAGACAGGCAGTGCCATGATGGGCACCCAAGGCCCCTTGATTGATGTAAAGGATTTGAATCTGAGCTCCTCTGTTTCTTCCCCTCTTCCCTCCTCTCTTTAGCTGATAAGACACATACTGGAGGCTTGCCCAGATCCAGGCTCTACCCTTTGACTGGATGTCCCACTCTGAGCCCTCCAGCATCTCTCCCATCTCCAGAGTCTCTCATGAGGTTCCATTGACCACCCTGTCCTCCCAGTCATCCAGTCTTGCACATAAGGACCTACACAAGAAATTCCTGCCTGGGCTGAGTTCCAGGAAAAAAAGTCTATCTCTGCAGGTCTATCTGTTTGTTTTCTCTTGTTAGACAAGCAAAGCTGCAGAGCTCACCACACTTCCCTTTAGCTTCTGCTTCCAGGAATCTTGGAGCCAAACTCAGTGCCCGGGTGGGGGGTGGGGGGGGGAAGCAGCTCCCTCCAGGTGCCTGACAACATCTCCTCCTTTTTGTTACTTTATTGGAGTTATGCCCTGCTTTTTATTCATTTGTTCATTCATTTAGACATTTGTTTATGTATTCATCCATCCATTCATTCATCTAGTTATTTATTTATTTTGGTAGGCAGGTCAGTGCTAGATTTGGAGCCAGGAAGACTGGGTTCAAGTCCCGCCTCTGGCACTAGCTGTGTGACTCTGAGGGATTCACTTCACTTCTCAGTTTTCCTTATCTCAGTATCATATTATCTCCTGTATCTCAGTTTCCTTATCTGTAAAATGGGGATAAGAATGGCACCTCCCTCACAGGGTTGTGGCAGAAGGAGGATCAAATGAGATATAAAGTGTTCTATAAACCTTAAAGAATTGTGTAAATTCTAGCTATTGTTGTTATTATTACTCTCCCTAGCATGTTTTGCGTGTTGTATTGGTGTAGATGAGGTTGGATTGACCTAGAGGGGCCACGAGAGGGCCATGCACCTGCAGATGCTCTGGAAAAGTCTGGGACTCCAGGCACACGTGTGACTCAATGTTTAGTCACATCAGAGGTGACAAACTGCCTGGCTGCTTCCAGCCACATGGTGATCCAGCAATGAAAGAACTTTAAGTTGCAAACTCTGGGTGCTCTCTTGGGCCTCCCCCACCCCGAGACCCCAGCAGAAGTGCAAGGGGCCATATCAGTTAAAAGAGGCAACTTCTGTCTGCCTCCTTCTTCAATCCTCCGGTTGGTGCCATGTAATGCCAAAACTTCCAACGGAGGATGGGGGAGGGCTGGTCCTTCTCCATTCTGGCATCATGGAGACCCCACCCTCACGGCAGCTAATGTCGATGGATTCAACCAGATAAGCTTTCACCAGAGTCAGTCCTTGGCTGCTTTTCCCATTTTTATGTTTGCTCTTTAGGTAAATGAGTAATGATCTTGAGATGAATGTGTCCGGGCTTGGAAGTGACTTTGTGAGTCTGAGAGTCCTAGGCTAATTTAGTGCAGGGGAAATTTCTTCATTAGAGAAAATAACCATCATAAATAAGAGGATTGACCTGAACCTGGCCTATTTTCCTAGAAGATATGTTTTGGAAGTTAGGTGGATAGTGCAGAGATGAGGTGAAATGTGAAATGAGGAATTAGCAATCTCACAAACTGCTTTATCTTCTGATAATGGTTAAGCATCTGCCTTCTAGCAGATTGTAACAATAGTTCTAAGTTAAGTTACTGAATCCTGTTCTAAATTTGTTTTTGTCAAATGCAAACTTGTGAGTTTTTGGTAATTATCATTCCTTTTGTGTGTAAGAATAAAATAACTGTCCTATCAGATTTATATTATACATTGGGTACCTTTTTATTCCCTACTTTGTCAAAAGCACATAAATGAGCCTAAATATAAGCTTTAAAAAATTTGTCTTCAGGGCACCAGGGTTGTAGTTGAAGTAGCCAATGAATGTTAAAAAAAAAAAAAAGGAAAAAGAAAGAAAGAAAAAAAAAAGGAAGGCTAGTTCATTTACTCTTCACAAATGTGTCAGGACTCAACTCAGTTCAAACAGTATGCCTGGGTCCAAAACAGATATGACCCTGATTAGAAAAGGGATTTGGTACAGTTTCTCAACTCTTTTGGACCCAGCAATGGTACCTTAGTATTAGAGTGAAAAGAACATGGGATTTGACATTTGAAGATCTGGAATTCAGTACAGGCTTTGGTACTCAGTAGATGTGTGACATTGGGCAAATGACTTCCCTTCTCTGCAGCTCAGTTTCCTCCTCTATAAAATGAGGGTTTGGACTCAATGAATTCTAAGATCCCTTTCCATTTTAGTTCATTTTAAAATTGTATTATTTTAGTGATTTTTTAAAAATATTCTATTTATTTCTGAACGTATTCTTCCCCTCTCCCCCGATCATTGAGCCAACCCTTGTAAGAAACATTTTGAAAGATGGGGGATAAGCAATGCAGCAAAATTAGCCAACTTATTAATAACATCTGGCAGCGTATTCAATATTCTACACTCAGAGTCCCCACTCCTGCAATGAAGGGGAGGAGGAGGTTCAGTAAGCATTAAGTTCTATCAAACAGTGAGCTCTGTGACTTCAATATATGCCTGAGAACCTGGGTAGAGAGTACTGGGCCTGGAGTCAGGAAGACCTGAGTTCAAATCCAGCCCCAGACATTTAGTAGCTGTGTGACCCTGGGCAAGTTCCTTAACCTCCCTGTTTGCCTCAGTTTCCTCAACTGTAAAATGAGGATCATAGTATCGTAATAGCATCACAGAGTTGTTACCCTATTTCACAGGTTTTTGGTGAGGATCAAACAGGATGATGTCAATAAAAGGCTTAGCACGGTGCCTGGCACATAGTAGGTGTTTAATAATTATTTTCCTGCTCTCTCCCTCTTCCTTCCTACCGAGAGGAAAGACAAGGATCCTTCTTCAAACGATGCAGTTTCCTCAGGATGGTTGCCTCCACTCCAGCCCTTGTGGATGACCGGTTAGTGCCTGTTTAAATGTTCTCAGTGACTGGGAGCTCCTGATTATACCAGGCAGACCATTCCACTTTGGGATTGCTGTACTTCTTCAGGAATTCTTTCTTATATTAAACTAAAATCTCTTTCCCTAATACTCCTATCCATTTCCCCTGGTTTTACTGTCTAGGGCCAAGGAGAACAATTTTTACCCTCTCTTTGACAGTCCTTCAAATACCTAAACTCAACATTCACCCACCCCCCAACCTCCCCACTAAGCCTTCATTCCTCCAGGCTAAATATCCCTAGTTCCTTCTCATGTGGACAAGGAGGGTCATCAAAGCCTTGGCCACCACGTGGAGCTGGCCCAGATTGCTTCTAAAATATGCATATTTTAAAATTGGTATCTTTTGTTTTACTATCATATTCAAGTCCCAATTTCCTGTCCCCCACCCAGAGGATTATGCCTTGTGTAAGTTATGTGTGTGGTTGCTGGCTAAATATAAAGACAGTTTGGCAGGCATATGTGGCATGAGAAGATATTTGATCTGGAATCTGGCCCACTCCTCTCTGAGAAAGACTGACTTCTGTCTTTAAAGCGAACAATAGGAAAGCTTACTCCCTCCCTCACCTACCTCCAAGAGGGATATTGGGCTAGAATTATAGCGATTTACTACATCTTGAATATTGATAGTCTAGGGATACAATTTGTTGTTTGGTCATTTTTCAGTCATATCCAACTCTTTGTAACCCCATTTGGGGTTTCTTGGCAAAGATCATTTTACAGATGAAGAAACCAAGGCAAACAGGGTTAAGTGACTTGCCCAGGGTCACCCAGCTAGTAAGTATCAGAGGCCAGATTTGAACTCAGGAAGATGAGGCTTCCTGACTCCAGGCCCCGCACTCTGTGCACTATGGCACCACCTAGCTACCCTAGGGATACAGTAAGTTCAGAATAAAATGTACTATTCCTGATCGCTCTCAGAAGGAGGATCCCAGTTAGTCTAACTAGTTAACTTGGTTAGCTCCCTCGAAATAAATTCCCAAAAAACCATCACGAATAATAAAAAGTAAATAAACCCATCTTCCAAAGTAAAGCAGTTAACAGAAGCCTGAGAAAGTGTTTACATTAGAATAGATCCAGTAATATCCAATAATAAAAGAATTTCGGTCAGCAAGCAACCATTTATTAAGCCCTTAATATGTGCCAGGGGAACTCCTGCCCTCAAGGAGCTTACCTTCCAATGGGGGGGATGGGAGGTAACACATGAGAGGAAGCTAAAAAGGAGAGTGAGGAGAAGGTGCCTTCCTTGGGGCCTAATGGAGAAAGTACAGTGAGTCAGGACTGGAGCCCAGAGAGGACTCTGATGAAATGAACCAGCTGAGGGTGAGGCAAAGCCCCACAGCTCACCTAAAGAGAGAAGGAATGATCTTACACAGGGGAGTAACAAATACACTTTCTATTTTAGTTTTTATTTTATATAATAAACATATAAAAAAGCCACCATCAGCAGGTTCTGGGGCAGCGCAGGGCCCCACTGACGGGGAGCAGCTTCTCCTACAATTCAAGCAGCTCCATCAGTATTGTTCAGGCATTTCAGTCGTGTCTGACTCTTTGTGGTCTCATCTGGGGTTTTCTTGGCAAAGATACTGGAGTGGTTTGTCATTTCCTTCTCCAGTTCATTTCACAGACAAGGAAACTGAGGCAAACAGGGTTAAGTGACTTGCCCAGGGGCACACAGCTAGTAAACGTCTGAGGCCAGATTTGCACTTGGGAAGAAGATAGCCTTCCAGACTCCAGGACTGGCACTCTATATCCACTGCGCCACCTGGTGGTAGCCCTTCTAAAGTTCACACCTGGGTTGTAAGGGTGCTTTGCTTAAGGTTGAACATCTGCCCAGGTGCAAAGGTGGAAGAAGAGCCTGAAGAAGACCAGGAAGGCTATACAACAGAGAATCTAAAACAAGAACAAGAAGAAGTTGATAAAGATACAGAGGAAGATGAAGAAACAAAGAAAAAATCTCCCAACAGCAAAGGTGAATTGGAAATAACTCACCATTGGAATCCTATGAGTCCAGGATAGAGAAAAAATGTGAATTACAATTGTTCTCTTTGGGGAGGCTTGGGATTTTGGTTTTGGTTTTGTTTTTTTCACACATTCCCCATCACAGTAAAAATTGTCAGGATTGTGAGTCACAGGAAGAAGCTGGTTTTGTTTGTCTTTGTTTGGGTTTTTATTTTAGTTGAATTAAAAAAAAAACACTTCTCATTAATATAAGTGTGTACTATTTAACTATTTGGTGTAAAAACTTATCATACGTACAAAAATTTTTTAAAATTCCCTCTCCCTAAAATTCCACACCTCCTCTCTTTGAACCCTCTGCCCCGTCAAGACTCAGTTTCACGGAGCTCTCCTTCAGGCAAACTGCCCCAGGCTTGGGCAAAGGTGGTATCACATTTATAATAAAGAATTAAAAAGAGGGAAAAAAAACAGTTTGGAAAAAACTAATCGATTCAGCAACAAAGATTAGTGCTCTAGTCAGAGTTCCACCAACCTCTGCAAACGAGGGAGGGAAGTACATTCTCAAATCTCTTCTTGGGACTTGAGGACCAAACTTTTAGCTCTCCTTGCTCCCAGGCACCAGGGAGAGAGCTGTGTTAAGCACTCACTGATTTCTTCTTGGAAATGCTACTGTTAAAAACACAACAAAACAGAACAGAACAGAACAGAACAAACAAACAAACAAAAAAACCTCTGGTTTTGGGAGAACTCTTTGAGACCTATGAGGCTATCCCATGGGTGATGGGATGCCTCTTCTTTCTTCTTTTCTGGAGCCTCCATCTCTGGATTTTTCCATGCCCCATGACATAGCAGGAACCTCCTGGTTTGTCCTTGGAGTCTCTCTGTTTATGGTCTCAGAGATGGCTACCCCATCAGACACGGCTAGACAAGCGCCTACCCCTCCCTGTAAAATCCAGAGACCTCCCCTATGTTACTGAACTGCCCTCGTACCTGAAGAGGAAACAGATCCAACCATCCCACCCACTCTTCTGAGAAGAGTCGTAAGAGCTTGGTATAAACAGGATGTGTCCAGAGGGCAACATCTGACAAGACCATCCCTGAACCACTTTCCTCCTGGTGACTGAGACTCAGAGCTACCCTTTACCGTGAACTTCTCTTCCCTTGCTCCATCCAGGTGCAGGATTTCTATTGGATAGGATAACGTCCTTTGTGTAAACTCCTGTAATGAAGACCTGCTGCCTTAGGAAATATTATTAATATATAATTGTATTTATTAGTTGTAAAAAAGTATATTTAATACATTAATTTTACAATAAGTAACAAATTTGCTTTCTATTTTAGTTTTTATTTTATTTTATTAATATGATTAACATATAAACCAATCTTAACCATAAAATAAAATAATGTAGCAAACACATATGTATATTTATGACATTAAATAATATTAGTGCATTAGATGAACTTTTTTATTGGTGAAGTCTCTCAAAATGTTTTGTCTTCCATGACACTATTACCCACTACACTGTAAGCTCTGTGAGAGCAGGACTCTTTTTGTCTCTTTGTATATCCCCAGCACAATGTCTGGCACTTAGCAGGCACTTAAATGTTTACTGATTGATTGATTTTTGATGACTTACTTCTTTTTCCTTTATTAATCTGATCCTCCCACTGTCCCTTTCCCGCTGAGCTACTGTTCTTTATCCTTTGTTCTCCAAGAGGACCGTGACATCAGGGAGGTGATACCATGACTCAAAAGTGCATTGGATTTAAGTGAGGGAGGCCAGCCTCACTTTCTCCTCCAGAGCCACGTGGGCCCAGTGGCCAGATATAGATCAGGATGACTGGAGATGGCTCTCCTCCATTGAGCAAATTAAAAAACAATAATAACAACATAAATCCCTCAATGCATACATGCATAATCTGGCAAAACAAATTCCCACTTTGGCCATATCTGAGAATGTCTGTCTCTGCATTTTAGGTTCATGATCTTTCTGGCAGGAGGTGAGTGTCCTGTTTCATCTTCATTCTTTCGGACTCATGGTTTTTCATTGCATTGATCAGAGTCTGACGTCTTTCCAAGTTCTCTTGTTCTGATGCTGTCATTGTGTAGATAGTTCTCAGGCCTGCTGCTTTTTGGGCCAGCCTGGCCCCTTTGTCAAAGCCTCCAAGTCCCAAAGCAGCTGCAATGTACCCTGATTAACAGTTTTCAGACACAGAAGTTCCAATGGCCAATGACTCAGACAATAATACATCCTATAGATGTGTTTTGCAAACAGTAATGCATTTGATTCTCACGACAACCCTGGCAGGTAGGTGTTATTCTGATCTCTGATTTTCAAATGAGGAAACTGAGGCAGATAGAGGTTAAGTGACTGTGGTTACAACTAGTGACTGAGGCAGGATTTGAACTCAGGCCTTTCTGACTCCTACTCCAGGCTGATCCCCATGAGGCCACTTAGATGCTTACCATAAAGGGCTTCACACTGCCAAGCTTAAATATTTACTACACTCAGACTGCCTTCTTCTTAGAAGCTTATTCTCTGAGCTACCCTCCCTTCCTCCCTCTAGAAATGTATACAATTGGCAGGGGTCACCATCTGGCAAACTTGAAGGTTTTAGGATGGAAGGGGAAAGCAAAAGAAACTTGTGTTCTCCTCTTCTCCCTTCACTTAAGAGTGAGGGCAGAGCAGATTCTTTCCAGATCACCTCTCTGGCCTCCACCCGGTCAGCCCAAGAGGTACAGCCTTCCTTTGGTCTACACCTCCTTCCACTGCCCACCCTCAGACCAGAAGCCTCACTGAGCCCCTTGTCAGCCCTAGTCACTTGAATTTGGCTCACCAATGACTGTTCATTCATGGTCCTGAGTCACTTAGCTCATTTGCCTCTGCAACTTGGATCAGACTCTTAGAACTGGGATGACTAGAGTCTTAAAATCCTATCTTAGAATTCTTTTCAGTCATTTTTAGTCTGACTCTTCCTGACCCCATTCGGGGTTTTCTTGGCAGAGATACTGGAGCAGTTTGCCACTTCCTTCTGCAGCTCATTTTACAGATGAGGAAACTAAGGCAGACAGGGTTAAGTGACTTGTTCAGGGTCACAAGGCTGGTAAGTATCTGAGGCCAGATTTGAACTCATGAAGATGAGTTCCTGACTCCAGGCCCCGGACTCTGTGCACTATGGCGCCACCTAGTGGCCCCATCTTAGAATTCTAGAAACAGAATATTTTAGAGAGAAAGCATTTGCGCATCTTAGAGACAAAGTATCAGAGGATCTTAGAGACAAGGTTTCAGATTCTTAGTGACCAAAGCTCTTAGATTGTTACAAAGTAGCTAGAAATAGTATTGTTAAAAAGAAAACAATGTTTCAGACTCTTAGAAATACTGAACCAGGGGCTGGCAAGCCTCCAATTTCTCTGAACCTCAGGGTCCTGATCCTGCAAGCTGGGGATAATAGTCCTTATAATAATCTCAGATAATTCCTCATAGGAATTTAAAGTGAGCAAATGCCTTAGCACATAGCCCAACTGTCTTATTTTAAAGAGTAGGAAGCAGAGGTCCAGACTTGAGGTTATACAGTTAGGTAGAGACAGAGGCTGTCTAGACTGGGAGCTCTTTCCAGACCACCCACTATCTCACACAGTTGGGGGGAAAAAGCCCTGAGAAGCAGGTACTGTAAGGTATAGAGAATTAGCCTTGGAATGAAGAGGACGTGAGTTGAAGTCCTGCCTTTGACACATCCTGGCTGTATGACCCTGACTAAGTCACTTATCCTCTTCTATTCATTGGTCTCTGCCCACATCAGGCTTTCCAGCCCTGGAGGATCCCTGCCCCCAAGAACCCAGCCCTGGCATTACCTTCCCCCATCTCATTGGAGGGACCCTTTAGGAGCATAGTACGTAGCATTGGAAGGGACCTTAGTCATCTCCTAGTCTGTCTCCTTGGCCTAGGGAGGGGAAATGATTTGTCCAAGGTCATAGGGGTGAGAATCCAAGCTTCCCAGGCCAGGGCTCTTTCCCTGCAGCCTCTTGGGGCTTCCTTGAAGGGGTTAATAGGAGATTAGCTATGTAGATCTATGACTCTCCAGCAGGAGTTTTCCAAGGGAACGGGCTTATGTCTCAACACCCATACTTAGCTCTCCTAACCTCTGGGGACAATCCTTGTCTTGGAAAACCCCAAATCATAGGTTTCATGTCCCTCTAGCTCAGTCTGCCACGCCACCTTCATAGAGTGTTTGGGTTTTGTTTTAGAGTGAGGAGGGGAAAGTGTAATAGGAAGCAGCTTAGCTTGGTGGAGGGAAAGAGGTGCCTCAGCCTAAAGGCCTCGAGGTGAGACAGACAGAGGGATATGAGGGTGGCTGGCAACACATTTTTTGCCAGAGCAGGGTCCCAGCCTCTGGTGCAATGGATGCCTCATCCCGAGGGTTAAAATCAACATTCCTTTTTAGAAAAACATCTTCAAACTTCCCAGGTAAAAGCAATCTCCAGGGTAATTAGAATAAGTCCAGGAAAACAAAATCTACCAGTGAGACAATTAAAAATAAGGAGTCCTCTGACAGTCACCCACATGGCATGGTGCATGACAGTCACCCCCACATGGCATGGTGCATACCCGGGTTCCAAATCACCATTCATGGTTGTTTAGCTGCTCAGTCGTGTCTGACCCTTCTCGACCCCGTGGACCATAGCACATCCAGCTCTTCTGTCCTCCACTGTCTCCCCAAGTCTGTCCAAGTTCATATTCATAGCTTCCATGACACTCTCTACCCATCTCCTCCTCTGCCATTCCCTTCTCCTTTTGCCTTCAGTCTTTCCCAACATCAAGGTCTTTTCCAATGAGTCCCATCTTCTCATTATGTGGCCAGAATATTTTATTTTTATTTTTGGCTAGGCAATGGGGTTAAGTGACTTGCCCAGGGTCACACAACTAGTAAATGTCAAGAGTTTGAGGTCAGATTTGAACTCAGGTCCTCCTGATTCCAGGGCTGGTGCTCTATCCACTGAGCCACCTAGCTGCCCTGGCCAGAGTATTTTAGCTTCAGCTTCTGTATTTGACCTCCTGGTGGATAGCCTGAATTCATTTCCTTAAGCATTGGCTGATTTGATCTCCTTGCTGTCCAAGGGACGCTCACAAGTTTTCTCTGGCTCCTGGGAGCATAATTAGCTCATGTGTTTTAAAACTTCTTTGTTCCTAACAGTCACTGATGGCATTGTGGGAGACTGGGGCGGGGGGTGGGACAGAACTGAAGCCTCCTCAGTCACCGGTATCCTGGCTCCTAACGTGCAGGTTGCTGACTTCATGCCTGCAGCTCCTAGATGAGCAGGCTCTACTCAGAAGCAGTTAGAAGTACCTTCCCCTGGCAGGACACCAAAGGGAAAAGCAGTGCTGTCAAGCTTTCCAGTTCTTAGCAGATCCCGAGTCTGGGTGCAGGGCTTCCAGAGGCCTCATGGCCCAAGTTCTGAGCCTTCATCTAAAGTCTGGCCCTGCTAGATCCATGAATTGAACCCATGACAGAACTAGATTAAGATGTGATTGGGAAATAATTAACAAAATAAATAAAAATGCAATAAAACATAGGAAACCCTATATTATCTACGTTAACTGTATATTAACATGATATAAGTCAGTCTGCAGCCCACTGGGATCCTCATGTACAGTTTACCGGCCCCTGTTTCTATTTGTGTTTGTCACCACTGATCTGAGGCAGCTGGGTGGCTCAGTGGATAGTGCACTGGGCCTGGAGTCAGGAAGACCTGAGTTCAAATCTAGCCTCAGACACTCACTAGCTATGTGACCCTGGGCAAGTCACTTAACCTCTGTTTGCCCTACTCCACTGGAGAAGGAAATGGCAAACCCCCCCAGGATCTTTGCCAAGAAAACCCCACAGAAAGCACTGACGTGCTGTAGTCCACGAGGTCACAGAGAGTCAGACGTGACTGAACTACCACCACTGGTCTACACTCCTCAATGCATTGCTGAGTTAAGTGGCTATGGGAGCTACGCCATGCTGAACTCTGCCTTTCTATGTCGCCTGGACTCAGGGCAGCCTATGCTCTGCCTGAAAACTGCCCAGGTCTGGGGGAGAGTGCAAGGGCTGCAGCCCAGCTGTGAAAGTTGGATTATAAGTTGTTTGTTGTTTTCATTGGTCCAGTACCAGGAGTAGAGCACCACCTCCAGCTGAGGATTCTCATCAGTTCCCACGGAGGAGGTGATGTCATCAGGCCATCTATGACTAGACAGTGGGTGGGGGTAGAATGGTGGCTTGCAGAAGATTCTGATTCGAATCCCTTCACCCAGGCAGTGAGCTACTGTGGACACAACATACAGAAAGAGGCAGAGGGGTGGAGGCGGGCAGAGGCGGTTCAGGGCACAGAAAGGTATCCACTCTTGGAGGGGCCTCTTTAGTGACCTGCCATGACCACAAGGAGTTACTGCTGAATAGGACCAGGTTAGGGGCTGCAGCGCCCCCTGGTGGTGCCATGTAAATTTCTCAGCCTGGTTCCAAAGGCTGTCTTCAGTCTGGTTCCATCTATGTTTCCAGGCTCATTTCATACTCCGTCTCTTCATCCAGTCTCTATCCCAGTCAAAACCAGACTACTGGCAGTTTCCATATCTCACATGCCAATGCCTGTCTCTGGGTCTTTGCACCAAATGGCACACCTGGAGGGTATTCCTAGATTTAGCATCAGAAGGGACCTTAGAGGTCATCAGATTAATCCCAGCCACTCAGCTGACAGATGGGGAGACTGCGGCCCTGCATGGTATGAGGTGTAGCACAGGGATGTCACTATGCGTGGGTTAGAGAAAGGTAGAATAGACATGTCCAGTCCCTTCTCCCCCCACCCTTCTCCAAGAGGGGAACAGGAAGTGGGGCCAGAGGCCATGCTGCTCTCCTCAAAGAGAGGGGCACCGTGCTAGAATTGAATCTCTCTCCTCACTTAAATATTATTGGGCTAGGGGGGTTTGATCAGGTTTAATCTAACTTCTGATCACTGTTGCACTAAATGGGGGGAAAGAGGAGGTCAAGCTTTATATTCAAGGCTTGTCCCCTTTCCCACCAAATACCAGTTCCACAATGAACACAGATAGCAAGTAGCAAAGAAACCCATTGAGCCAAATCACAGCAAAGTGGAAATCAGGGAAAGTGTCTGCAGGAGGTTATATGCCCAAACAATACAGAATGAAGGAGCCCTCCCACTGGAAGTGAGATGGCCCAGCTCAATGGAGAGATAATCCTCAACCTCACTCAAAGGTGAGTTCCCTAAAGTCTGTAGAGCAGCAAGCTGGGGATGGGGACATGATGGAGACTGAGAGCCCCTGTCATGATGCCTCAGAATCTCAGAATGCCGGAGTTGAACTCAGGCCCTCCCGAATCCAGGGCGGGTGCTCTATCCACTGCGCCATCTAGCTGCCCCATTAGAATCTCTTTCTTCAGCAGCCTGAAGTGGGATTTGCCTTTTCCGTCTTCTCTCTCAAAACTGGAAGCCAATAGCACCTGAAAAAAGACTGGATGAGAATGAGAACTGAAGCTCTCTTGCTCTCACTGGAGGGCAGGGCATTCATCTCTACCAGTAAAGAGTGAGTTCCATGCCAATGGGCAGCTAGGTGGTGCAGTGGATAGAGCACTGGACTTGAAATCAGAAAGACTCATCTTCATGAGTTCAAATCTAGCCTCAGACACTGACTAGCTGTATGGCCCGGGGCAAGTCGCTTCACCCTGTTTGCTTCAGTTTCCTCATCTGCAAAATGTGCTGGAGTAGGAAATGGCAAAACCACGTCAGTGTCTCTGCCAAGAAAACCCCAAACGGGGTCATGAAAAGTCAGACACGACTGAACAATAACAACCCGTACCAATGACTCACCTGTGGAATGCATGGAAGGGAAGGACAATGGGAAATTCACAATACAAAATATAAAGGCTTTTCAAAAATAAATCCATTTATTTAGAATCAAAAGATGAAAAACTGGGATTTTGAATGAATGAATGAATGAAAAAGCATTCATTAAGTGCCAAATTGTGCTAAGTGCCATGAATACAAATGGAAAAAGCCAAAGAGTACCTGCTCTCAAAAACCACCCACTCTATTTTGGGGAGATAGCACAGCTGAGAGTTCAGCTGCAGGTGAGACAAAAAGATCCAGAAGTCCTAAGGATCTGGCTGAGGGGCAGATGGCAAGGCCCTAGGGTCTTTAGGATACATTGGCAGGTCAGATGACAGTGTCCAGGGTTTTGCAGGGCCAACCAGCTGAGCACATGGTAAGACTCACAGGGCCTTGGGATGCCGTTGCAGGGAGGATGGCAAGAACTTGTGATCCTTCATCTTAAAGTTTATAGTTGATGGCTACCAGCTCATCTAAGAGGTATGAGCACCCATGTCCTTCTTTAGGGCAGGGTGCTTGGCCTACCACTTTGGGAAGCAGGGAGCCTTGGAACTGACCTCAGGGACTGAGTGGTGTATGGATTCTGCATTCCCTCCCACACAGGCAGGGATTCGGGTGGGTCATCTAGAAGGGAAGGAGAGGGGATTAGAAGGAAAGCTGGAGAAGAAGGGGCCACACTGTTCTTGCCTTGACATCCAGATGAGATCTGGATGGCCTGAGCCATGGATGCTGGAAGGGGATAGAGAAATGGATAGAATGCTTCTGTTGACACCTTGATTGGGGTTAGATAGCTTTAGTATTGGGGGGTGGGAAGAAATGAAGAAAAGAAGAAAGATTTTTGCATTCCATTTCCAGATAAGAGTTTAACACCTCCCATTTACAGGGAACTGACATAAATATCTAAAATTAAGAACCAATCCCAAGTGGACAAGTGGTCAAAGACCATGACAAAAATTTTTCAAAAGAAGACATACTAAGTATCAATAACCACCTGAAAAAATATTCAAAATCACCAGTAACAAGAGAAATACAAAATTTTAATCTCTGAGATGTCACCTTGTAGACATCTAGCAAGCAAAAGATACTGAACCGCTAATGCCTATCAGAAATAACAAATTCTGGAGGGGATGAGGGAAAACAGGTGAGTTAATGAATTGTTGCTGGAGTAGTGAACTGGTTAACCATTCTTGAGAACAATCCGGAACTAGGATCAAAGGGCTATAAAACTCTGCATACTCTTTGATCCAGCAATACCACCTTTCAGTCAATAGCCCAAAAAGATTAAAGGAAAAGGAAAAGGACATATATGTACAAAAATACACAAAAATTAATAATACAAAATATAAAGGCTTTTCAAAAATAAAGTCAATGTATTCAGAATCAAAGGATGAAAGACTGGGATTTTGAATGAATGAAAAAGCATTTACTATTTATAACAGCTCTTTTTGTAGTGACAAAGAATTGGAAATTGAGAAGAACATAATATACTTTGTGAACATAATAAATACGTATGGGAAGGCCTTCTATTGGGGTCCTTGTCTTACAGAATATCGGAGATTTCATACTGGAGAGAAATTTATAAAAAGAATAAATCTGGTAGGGCTTTGTGCAGTCAGAAACAATTTCTTGTGCAAAGGAGAATTCATACTAGCCGAAGACATTACTAATGGTTCAAACATGGGAAGGCCTTCCTCAAAAGAAAGTACCTTACTCAATACTAGGAGTAGAGAAGGGACTTACCACCCCCTTCCAGGCAGGAGCTTTTCAGGAGAATAAGTCTTGCGGGTGCCCAGTCCCGGTGCTGTCTTGGGGAAGCGTCCAATTTCTTTCTTTCTTTTTTTTTTTTTTTGCTTAGTAAGAGTAAGTGGATGTTTTGATCTTCTACCACACCACCTTCTCTTTTTTTCTTTTTCTTTTCTTTTCTCTTTTTTTATTTATTTTTAGTTTTCAACATTTACTTCCACAAGATTTTGAGTTCCAAATTTTCACCCCATCTCACCCCTTCCCCACCCCAAGATGGCATGCATTCTGAATACCCCTTCCCCTAGTCTACCTTCCCTTCTATCTCTCCCCCTCTTCTCTTATCCCCTTCCCCTTCTATTTTCCTGTAGGGCAGGATGGATTTCTGTACCCCATTTCCTGTATTTCTTATTTCCCAGTTGCATGTGAAAACATTTTTTTAAACACGTGTTTTTAAAACTTTGGGTTCCAAATTTTCTCCCTTCCTCCCTCCCCACCCACCCTCATTGAAAAGGCAAGCAACTCAATATAGGCTATATATGTGCAGTTATGCAAAACACTTTGTGAAAAACTAACTCTATTTCCCTTAATCCTATCCTGCCCCCCCATTTATTCTATTCTTTCTTTTGACCCTGTCCCTCCTCAGAAGTATTTGCTTCTGATTACCCCCTTTCCCAATCTGCCCTCCTCTCTATCATCCCCCTACTCTCTTGTCCCCTTCCCCCCCTATTTTCCTGTAGGGTAAGACAGATTTCCATACCCAATTGAGTGTGTATGTTATTCCCTCCTTAAGTCAAATCCTATGAGAATAAGATTCACTCATTCCCTCTCACCTTCCCCCATTTCCCCTCCATTGTAAGAACTTTTTCTTTTCTGTTTTTTTTTGTGAGATAATTTGCCCCATTCTACCTCTCCCTTTCTCCTTCTCCTAGTATAATCCTCTCTCACCCCTTAATTTTATTCTCCAGATATGATGAAGGGTCCAATTTCTAATACTGTCCTGCACGAGCAAATGACATCATAACTGTCAACCATTACTGAGTTCATTCTTAGAAAGACAAACAAAATTAGGCTATATGTGCAGGTTTATTTCTCTCAAAGCTTGTGAAACATACACATAGAGATATGCATGGGAGTTCATTGTAGAAAATGAGCCCAAGGTTGGACAGACAAAGGGGACCTCATATCTTCAGAGCAACTCCCTCTCACACCTCCCTCTCTTCCTGGCTCAGGATGCCTATCCTATGTCAGCTAGAATTATAGTCTCCATATGTGTTAATCATAATATGAGAAAGGAATTTCTTAAATGGTTAGATTGTAAATATAATCAGATAGGAGAATGTCAATGGGTCAACTGAAATTATAGATCCAGGATATCTGTTTCTTCTATCATCACCTTGACATAATGTAACATAACATGTGTCTATAAAATACCAAGATAAGAAAAAGTCCCATTATTCAAGATAGCATCCTGTTCAAGGTGCCTTGTCCTTGATAATCATAAACACAATAATGCTCCTTATCAGCTTCATCTGGTCTTGTAGTTGCTGATACAGGAAGGAGCATTTTGAGTTCACTCAGAGAGCAAGTCAAAGCACGTCTGTTATGCCAGAACATGCAAAGCATTGTGGTAGGTTAAGCGCAGGGTGGGCCAAAATGTCTCTCCTAATTGGCCAATCCAGGTTTTGGGCTTTTCTAAGGTCTTGGGGGTTCAAAATGGGTTGGGGAGGGGTAAACAAACCTAAACTACCAAGGGAGTGAATTATATAGCTAAAATCATAACATTCATTTGGAGAGATAAAGTGACTAGAATCCCCCCCCTAAAAAAAAATGGAAAAAGTAAGAATGACTGGGGAATATCACTTTCAGATATTAAATCATATTATCAAATAGTAACCACCAAAACTGTTGGTAGTGGTTAAAAAATAAAAAGGTAGCTCAGTGGACAAGACTAAATAAGTAAGAATCAGACACAACTGAAGCCAACAACCCCATGGCCAATAAACCCAAGAATATGGACTTCTTGGAGAGGAGCTCCCTATTGACAAGAACTATTGAGAAAACTGTAGATACTTAAAAAGGATACTCACCTGGAGTTAAAAAAAAATATATCATAAAAAAATTATACCAGAATGAGATCAGCTACTATGTAACTATGGCAGGAGGGAAAGTCCTTAACCAAGCAGAGATGGAGAGGATTACCAAATTGCTATTTATTAAGTGCTTACCATGTGCCAGACACTCTGCTAAGAGTTGGGGATGCAAACGGTGGCCAAAAAAAGAGCCTGGCCCTCGAGAAACTGACTCTCTAAGGGGGGAGATGACATACAAACAAAAAGATAAAAAGTCAGCTGTATACAAGATGATAGGAGATCATTTCTGGAGAGAAGGCGCTGGAATTAAGAGAGGTTGGGAAAGACTTCTGTAGAAGATGGGATTCCAGTTGGGACTTAAAGGAAGCCAGGGAAGCCAGTAGGTGAAGATAAGGAGGGACAGCACTCTAGACTTGGGGACAGCCAGGGAAAATGCCTGTAGCCAAGAGATAGAATGTTTGAGAAACAGCCAGGAGGCCAGTTTCACTGGACTGAAGAGTGCCCGTAGAGAGTGAGATGTGAGAAGACTGGAAAGGTAGTAGGGGGCTGGATTATTAAAGGCTTCGAACGCTAAACAGAGGATTGTGCATTTGTTCCTAGAGCCATAGGGAGCCACTGAAGTTTGTTGGGTAGGGAGGTGACATGATTAGACATGCACTATAAGGAAATCACTTTGGTGGCTGAACTGAGGATGGATTGGAGCAGGGGGAGACTTGAGGCAGGCAGCCCCCCAGTAGCCATTGCAATAATCCAGGTGTGAGGTGATGGGGGCCTACACCGGAGTGGGGGCAGTCAGAGGAGAGAGGTGGGGATACTAGAAAGGCTGATAAAAAGATAAAAACAGATTGTTCCAATTACACAAAAATAAATACCTTTTGCAAAAACAAAATCAATGCAGCTAGAAAAGCCAAAGAAATAAAGAGAAATAAAGGATGGAAGAGATCTTTGGCCTTTTTTTTTTTATCCCCAGTGCTTAGCACAGTGCCTGTAATAAAGTATGAGCTTAATAAATGCTTACTGACTAACTAGAGGTTATCTGGGCCAACTCCTTCACTCTACAGATGAGGAAACTGAGTCCTGGAGAGGATAAATGATTTGCCCAAGGTCAGGCAGATATTATGTGGCAAAGTCAAAATTTAAACTGTAAAATGGAGGTAATAACAGCATCGACCTTCCAGGGTTATTGCGAGGATCAAGTGAGATAATGTTTGCAAAGCGCCTGGTACATAACGGATGCATCATTTGTCGTTCAAAGCTCTTTACAACCTGGTCTTTTTCTATCTTTTTAGAATTTTAATACTTCATTGTCCAGACACACAAATTGGCTTGCTATTCCTCACATACACATCGCCCTGCCTTTACCCTGGTGGATCCCCAGTGCTCTCTCTCCTCATCACCACTTTTTAGACTCCTGGACTTCCTTTAAGACCCAGTTCAAGCACCAGCTCATCCAGAAACATTTGCTGGCCTCCAGAGTTACCACTAGGTAAGTGTCTGAATTGCAATTTGAACTCAGGTCCTCCTGACTCCAGGGTGGCTGTTCTATCTACTGAGCCACCTTGCTGTCCCCTAATACCTTCCCTTCTAAAGCTACTTTCTATCCACCGTGGATCTATTTAGGCATGTTGTCCTTCCCCCTAGGCTGGAGACTCCTCTTCTTGAACCCCTAAAACTCATGCATGGGACACAAGTGCTTAATAATAAAATGCTTGTTGATGGATATTTCTAAAGCTCACATATGCCATGTTGGCTCCTCTACTCAGTAGACTTCAATGACTACCTATTCCCTCTAGGATCAATAATAAATGCCTCTGTTTATCATCCCAGCTCTTCATAAGCTGGTCTCTTCCCATTGGTCCAGTCTTCTTACACATTACTCCCCTCCACACACTCCATGGTCCAGCTATATTTGCCTACTTAGGTGACCTCAGCACATCTCTAATCTCCACGCTCTTGCATTGGCCATACCCCATGACTAGGATATTCTCCCTGTCCACCTCTAGCTCTTAGAATCCCTGGATTCCAGGGAAGCTAGGTGGCACAGTGGATAGAGTCAGGAGGACCTGAGTTCAAATCCAGCCTCAGATACTGACTAACTGTGTGACCCTGGGCAAGTCACTTAACCCCATTGCCTAGCCAAAAAAAAAAGAATCCCCGGATTCCTTCAAAACTCAGCTGAAATACACCTTTCTGCAGAAAGCCTTTCCACATCCCCTGCCCATTATTGTCTTTTCCTTTCAATCTGGCTACTTCTCATCTATTCAGCTTTTATTTTATACACAGTATATCCTATTCCATTGGAACATTATCTCCCTGAGGGCAGGGACTGATTTTGCACTTAAAAAATATCCCTAGCCCTTAGCACAGTTCCTGGCATTTAGTGGGTACCTAGTAAATTGATAGCTGATTTTTGGCCAGTCTGACTGTCAGAATATTCTATCTTGGCCTTGAGCTGAAAACTATTTTCTGGCAGTTCCTGGCAAACAGTTCTAACTCTTCCCTTTAAAACCAGCTAGAATAAGTATGGCACAATGGATAGAGCACTAGGCTTGAAGTCAGGAATATTCCTCTTCCTGAGTTCGCATCCTGCCTCAGATACTTCCCAGCTCAAGTCACTTAACCCAGCTTGCCTCAGTTTCCTCTGTAAAATAAGCTGGGGAAGGAAATGACAAACCATTCCAGTAACTTTGTCAAGAAGACCCTCAAATGGGACAGCTAGGTTGTGCAGTGGATAGAGCACTGGCCCTGAAGTCAGGAGGACCTGAGTTCAAATCTGGCCTCAGACCAAACACTTGACACTACCCGTGTGACTCTGGGCAAGTCACTTAACCCCAGTTGCCTAAAAATTTTTTTAAAAAAGACCCCAAATGGGATCATGAAGAGTTGGGCGCAACTGAACAACAAAAATTATTATTAGCTACTATTATCATTCTGAGCCTATGTTTCCTCTTTTGGAAAATGTAAGAACTGACTCTCTCACTATACAAGGTTGTTTTGGGGATCAATTTCAACATTTTTTTATTTAAAATGAACTCAGTATAGGGTGGTATAAACATAAGGCTCTGTTATGATTTCTCCTATCTTTTAAAGTCTGACAGTCATTTTTTCTTTATGAAGGCTGCAGGATACAGGACTAAAAATCATGCTGGGGAGAAAGGGAGGTTTTTGTTTTTTTGCTTTGCATGTTGGAAGAAACCTTTTAAAAACCAGGAAGTCAGCTCCAAAGCTGTGCATTTTTATGGACCAGTCTTCCCAGGAAACACTGATAAAGATGGTTTCTAGGTGTCCAGGTTGTGAGAAACCTGGGGATGCAGTGCCAGGGTAGAGAGACAGCAGAAGATCAATGAGGAGGAACACTTCAGGCAAATAAAAATCACTGAAAGGAACTCTCCCAGTCAAGTGAGAGGCCATGAGCATGACAAATATGGGAGAAGCTGCAGTCCAGGGCCAGTGCTCTTTCCTGAACAGATAAAGTCAGTAGTCTGCAAAATTGTCAAACACACAGAAATTGGTTTAGACTGTATTCAGAACCAAGTTAATATAATACCTATGCAAAGAAGATATTGGCAGAAATAGGATATAAATCAATATTTTATACTATTTACCAAGATAAAGTCAAAAAGGATACACGACCTAGACATAAAGGGAGATAGCACAGGAAAACTAGAAGATCATAGAACACATTACCTATCAGACTTGTGGATAAGAGAAGAATTTATGAAGAAACAGGAGATAGAGAGCATTGTGAGATGTAATAATTTTGATTACATTAAATTTAAAAGGTTTTGGGCTCAGATTTTTACAATCTAGCCAATAGCTCACAGATGCTCAGATTCCCAGATTCCTTAAGAGTCTGGCTAATATGGCGGATCTTTAATAAACCTTGTCTTTGGCTGAAAAAAAAAGGTTTTGTACAAATAAAACCAATCTAGCCAAGATTAGAAAGAAAGCAGAAAATTGGGGGAAACATTTTATAGACAGTTTCTCCAATAAAGGTCTTATGTCTCAAATATATAAGAGCTTTGTCAAATTTGTAAGAATATGAATGATTCTCCAACTGATAAATGATTAAAGGATAGAACAGGCAGTTTTTCAATGAAGAAATTTAAACTATATGTAGTCATGTGAAAAAATGCTTTAAATTTTTGATTAGAGAAATGCAAATTAAAACAACGGTGAGATATCATCTAATACCTACCAGATTGGCTCAAATGATAGAAAGGGAGAATAACGAGTGTTGCAGGGGATGTGGAAAAATTGGGACATTAATACGTGTTGGTGGAATTGTGAATTGATCCAGCAAATCTGGAATCATGCCCAAAGAGTTAAAATGCTGTGGATATCCTTTGACCCAGCAATGTCACTGTTAGGTCTGTTTCCCAAAGTGATCAGGCAAAGAACCTATATGTTCTAAAATATTTATAGCAACTCTCTTTGTGGTGGCAGAAAACTGGAAATTGTGGGAACACCTATCAACTGGGGAATGGCTAAATAAGTTGTGATATATGATTGTGATAAAATACTACTGTGCTGTAAGAAATGATGAGCAGGTTGATTTTAGAAAAACATGGAGGGGCAGCAAGATGGCGCAGTGAATAGAGCACTGGCCCTGGAGTCAGGAGGACCTGAGTTCAAATGTGACCTCAGACACTTGATACTAGCTAGCCGTGTGACCCTGGGCAAGTCATTTAACCCTGATTGCCTAGCGGGGGGTGGGGGGAGGGGGCGCCTAAAAAAAAAGAAAGAAAGAAAAACATGGAATGATTTGCATGAAATAATGAAGAGTGAAGTGAGAAGAACCAAGAGAACATTGTATAGGGTAGCAGCAATATTGTTCGAAGAATAATTGTGAACAACCCAAGTTATTCTGAGTACTATAAATACTCAAATCAGCTAAGAAGAAGGAAGGTGCTCACCACCCCCAGAGAAAGAACTGATAAATAGAAGTACGCATAGTGTGGTTTTATACATATTTATAAATCTACAACAAATAGTGGCCTTCTCTAGTGTGGGATAGGGAGGGAGGGAGGAAGACAGTTTGGAAAAAATAAAATAAAACAAAAAGAAAATTCATTCTTAGGATCAATCTTATGAGTGTGAAGCCTTTTGCCATCAACAAAAATGAGAAAGATTTCCCACTTCACTGAAAATTGGAGATTTCAAACTAAAGGGGAAATCTCTATAAATGAAGCCAATCCCTGCCTAATTTCCCCGGGGTGGGGGTGGGGGGGTCCAATCCTTTTGTATCTCCTTAGGCCTCAGCTACTTCTCTGGTCCAGCCACCATAGACTGATGCAGAGTGAAGGGGGTAAAACCAGAAGAATAATTTCTAAGACTCCATTACCAAAGAAAATCATTAGTGAAAGACTTCAGAACTCTGAGCCATAGGTGACCAATCATGATTCCAGAAGATTGTTCATGAGGTCGGCTACCTCCCCCTGATACAGGGGTGATAGACAGATAGTGTAGAATGAGACAAACCTTTCCAGACACAACCACCAATGTGGAACTTGTTTTGCAGGACTCTGTTTATTTGTTACCAAAGAAGGCTTTGGGGCCATGGGGTGGGATGTGAGGAAGGAGAAGGAGGCTAGTAGTGAACAAAAGAAAGAAAAGAAAGAAAGACCGTCAGTTAATTTTTTTTAAGGCATAAAAGACAGCAGAAGCAAGAAGAGAAAACAGCCAAGCAGTGCTGCTCTGTACCTAAGATGCTAAATTCGTTCTGTACTCAAAATTACAAGCTAATGCAATAGAAACTAGTCGTTTCAAAATTTAAAAAAATGAAAATCTCAGGGATGTCCTAGAAAATATTTAACAACTGACAGTACCCAAAGCACGCTTTTAAGTTGAATCTGCAATATTAACACTTTCTCTATCGTTTTCTTGAGCCTAGACAATCAACAAAACAATAAATCAAGTCTTGATTTGTAGCATTTGCTGACTTCAGAGGTATAAATGCTCACATTGAAAATTTAACAATCGACTCTCTTGGCTCCAGCATACTCCTGAAAATCACCTAAAAGCAAATAAACAAAAGAATAAACAAATAGACAGACAGATAGATAGATAAGCACTGCTACTTGAAAATTCTCAGAACCCCCTCCACTAACCCTAACCCATAATATTTGTTTGATTGCTTAACTGACACTGGTAAGCCTAAATCAGAGGTTCCCAAACTTATTTGGCCTACTGCCCCTTTAAAAAAAAATTACTCAGTGCACACCCCCCAAATTTACTTTCTTTAACCTTTTAATGGTTTTTTAAAAATTTGCACCATTTCAAAAAAAAGGTTTTAAAATTACATATCTTCAATTTAATAATTTATTGTAAATTTGTGGGTTTTTTCCTGCATTGAATTTTGATGATGCAATATTGCATCATGTAACCACATAGTATTGTATTGTAAACAAGTCATTAGAAGCACAATAACACAATTAACACAATGGGATCCATACACTCTACATCTTTCAATCAACACTGAAATGGTAAAGCTCTGGACCATTAGTCAAATGGAAAGATCGAGTACTCAGTCCCCCGGTTTTTAGTGCTCCTAACACCATGTGCTCACTGGGTCCTAATTTTGTGTTTACTTATCCACTGATATGGGCAGCTCAGTGGTGCCATAGTGCACAGAGCACTGGGCCTGCAATCAGGAAGACTCATCTTCCTGAGTTCAAATCTGGCCTCAGACCATACTAGTTGTGTGACCCTGGGCAAGTCACTTCACCCTGTTTGCCTCAATTTCCTCATCTGTAAAAGGAAACGGCAAACCACTCCAGTATCTTTGCCAAGAAAATCCCAGAATACCAGTTCTAGGTCTGTATCCCAAAGAGATCATAAAAATGGGGAAAAAGACCCACATACACAAAAATATTTATAGTAGCTCTTTTTGTGGTGGCAAAGAATTGGAAATTGAGAGGATGCGCATCCATTGGGGAATGGCTGAACAAGTTGTGGTATATGTTTGTGACGGAATACTATTGTGCTATGAGAAATGATGAGCAGGTGGACTTCAGAAAAACCTGGAAAGACTTGTATGGACTGATGCTGAGTGAAGTGAGCAGAACCAAGAGAACGTTGTACACAATAACAGCCATGTTGCATGATGACTAATATTGATAAACTTGACCCTTCTCAGCAATACAAGGATCTAAGGCATCTCCAAAGGCCTCGTGATGGAAAATGCTATCCACATCCAGAGAAAGAACTATGGAGTCTGAGTGCTGATTGAAGCAGACTATTTGCTCTCTTTTTTCAGTTTGTTTTATTGCTTCATTCTCGTGGTTCCTCCCATTGGTGCTAATTCTTCTTTACAACATGACTAATGTGAAAATATGTTAAATAGGAATGTATATGTAGAGCCTAGATCAGACTGCGTGCTGTCTTGGGGAGGGGAGAGGGGAGGGAGAGAAAATTTAGAACTCAAAATCCTATGGAAGTGAACATTGAAAACTAAAAATAAGTAAGTTAAAATTTTAAAAAATCCTAGAACGGGTCACAGAGTTGGACACGGCGGAAAAATAACTGAACAACAATATCCATTGACATGCTGCTCCTACCTGTAGAATGTAAGCTCCTTGAAGGTCTATGGGGTGTTCAGGGAGGACTAGCTGAGCCCTTTTCAGGGCTGCTCATCCACCTTCACCCAACTCTCATTTGTTTTGTTTTGTTTTTTTGTTTTTGTTTTTCTTTTGCTAGGCAATGGGGTTAAGTGACTTGCCCAGGGTCACACGGCTAGTTAAGTGTGATATATCTGAGGCCAGATTTGAACTCAGGTCCTCCTGACTCCAGGGCCAGTACTCTATCCACTATACCACCTAGCTGCCTCCCAACTCTCATTTGTGGCTCCAAGAAGCTGTGGCATGCGCACGGCCACACCCCAGTAAAGCCATCTCAGCACACAGACTAAACCAGGTTGAGGGTAACTGACTGGCCTCAAACCCATCGATGATTAGGATGATGTCTACCCCAAGCATGTGAAGGCTTTCCCCAGCAGAATGGGCAGATGAGAACAATTTGTTCCAATGGCCACGAAGGCAGCTGAAGCAGGTACTGTGGAGTGCTTAGAGCTTGGTCACGCTTTGCATCCGCTGAATACTGGGCCATCACCAGCCATCTTGACTTTTGTCCTGCTGCTGGACTTGGATGAGATGGGAGGACCAGATCATCTTACTTGTCTCCTTAGGAACCTGTATGTGGGCCAAGAAGCATCAGTTAGAACAGAACATGGAGCAACTGATTGGTTTAAGTTGGAAAAGGAGTGTGACAAGGTTGTATACTGTCACCTTATTTATTTAACTTATATGCAGAATGCATTATGTGAAATGTCAGGCTACATGAATCAAAAGCCAGAATTAAGGCATCTGGGAGCCATATCAACAGTCTCAGATGGGCAGATGATACCACTCTGACAGCAGAAAGTGAAAAGGAATTAAGAGGCCTCTCGATGAGGGTGAAAGAGGAGAGTGTAAAAGCTGGCTTGAAGCATATCAAAAAAAAAACAAAGATCTTGGCAAATGGTCTCATCACTTCCTGGCAAACAGAGGGAGAAGAAATGGAAGTAGTGTCAGATTTTGTATTCTTGGGCTCAAAGATCCCTGCCGATGGTGACTGCAGCCATGAAATGAAGAGACGCCTGCTCCTTGGAAGGAAAGCCATGGCAAATCTGGACAGCACATGAAAAAGCAGAGGCTTCACTTTGCCCACCACGTAAAGGTTGGTATAGTCAGAAGCATGGTTTTTCAAATAGCAATGTATGGCTGTGAGAGTTGGATTACAAGGAAAGCTGAGCACCACAGAATCCACACTTTCAAATTCTAGTGCTGGAGAAGACTTTTGAGAGTCCTTAGGACAGCAAGAAGGTCAAATTAGTCAATCCTTAAAGACATTAATTCAGAAATTAATAATTAGAGAAATTAATTTAAACTGAATCTTAAATATTTTGGCCACATAATGAGAAGACTAGACTTGTTGGGAAAGACCCCAATGTTGGTAAAGATTGAAGGCAAAAGGAAAAGGGGATGGCAGACGATTAGATGGGTAGTGTCACGGAAGCGACGTGAGCTTGGACCAACTTTGGGAGATAGTGGAGGACAGAAGGGCCTGCTATGGCCCAACGGGTCACAAACAGCTGGACATGACTGAACAACTAACTGCTCAATAGCAAGGACTTCAATTACTCTGGAAGAGAGAGTGAGGCCGAGGACTTTGGCCAACTCTGCCTCACTCGTATCCAATTTACTCCCAAGTCAAGATATCACCCCTGATGTCATTGGTCCTCTTCGAAGACAAAGGTACAACAGCAAACTCCTTGAGGGCAGGGACTTTAACATTGTTATCTTTGAATCTCCAGCCCTCGTCATTTATCAAATTGAGTTGATTCCTGATGACTGACATTGAAACACACTATACTCTTCTGCGAAGAGAGGTGGCAGAGTAAGGGTGCTGAATGTAAGACACTAGTTTTTTCCCCCATATGGGCTTCAGGTTGGGGGGGAGGGGACTATGGATTAAGCTCAATTGTTACCCACAGACATCTGAGGCCAACCAAGGTTTTTATCGCAAGCTCTACTTTGGGATTTTGTCTCCTGCGAATCTCCATTCCAGCACCTCTGTTCCGGATCTAGGACCCGCTGCCCATCGTGCCATCTCCACCGCGCTCTCCCCAACCCCCAGTTAAGTCCAAAGGCTTTTATTAAGTCTCCGAGAGTCTGGGGTTCGTCTGGCACAGAAAAAGCAAGTGAAAGCCCTCGCAGCTCATTGCCCAGTGGAGGCGGTCAGCACGTGTCTCTGCCTGCCCTGCGCAAGGCACTGTGCCAAATGCCAGCGAATCAAAGAAGGGCAAAACCAGTCCCTGCCCTCAAGGAGCTTCCAGTCTAACGGGGGGAGACACCGACTCAACAGGCACGTCGTGTCTACACGTGGGGTACATAGACAGTATCTGAAAGGGGAAGGAAGGGACGAGCCAGGGGCTCCGAGCCGGCTCCTGAAAGAGCCTGGGAAGGCTGCCACAGCAGAGGCCCGTACGGCCCTCTCCAGAGCATGCGCACAAGCCGCCCGGGCCTGAGAACTACTTTCCCAGAAACCCTCGCAGTCAAAAAGGCAGGAGGGAGCCCGGAACCACGTGACCTCTTCTGCCTTCTCTCTTCCCCGCTCGATCAGGAACTTCCGCACGTCGCAGGCCCTCGGGCTGCTACTTCCCACCCAGATCCGACCAGCAGGCAGCGAGGTAGGCGGGACCTCGGATGGGGTGAGGCCTCCGACGCCATGTTCCCTAGACTCCCTTCCCACTAGAGGGCGGGGGGCGGGGGGCGGGGCCTATCGCACGTGGGTACTCGGGCTCTGACGCCGCTGCCGACGATGCCACGCCCCTCTCGACGAGCTCGAGTGCCCATTGGACCGTGGGAGGGCGGGGATAAGAATGTGGCCCAATCAGAGGGGTCGCTGTCGCCCAGTCTCCCAGCGGGTAGAGCTCCTCCTTCTCCTGGGACCTGATGACACCACCCCACCCCCAACACCCCCCCTCCCGCCGGTACCTGACCAGGATGTCCCCTCACCTACCTAATCTCCCCTCCCCCTCCTCTCCCTGATCACCTCCCTTTCCTCTGACCTCATCTCTTCCTTCTCCCCCTCCTGACCTGCTCTCTTTCCCCTCCCCCTCCTCTGACCCCACGTCCCCCTCCTTCCCCTTGAAGCCATCCCTTCCCCCGTCCTCCCTGGCCAGTCTTCCTCCTGCCGTCTTCTTCGGCCTGAACTCCTAGGTGTGGATGATTGTCCGAGGAGCCTAGTGCCAGAGCTAGTTTGAGACCATCTGGTTTCACCCCCTCATTTTACAAATGGGGGAGGGGGGAGGTAGCTTGCCCAAGATCCCCGGTTTAGTAAATAACAAAGCAGAGATTTGAACCCAGGACTTTTGACTCCAATCCAGTGCTCAGTGCACTCTAGGACACTGCGTTCCCAGAAGGGCACCAGCCGTCTTTGTCTTTCCCTCTTCTGCAGTTCTCCCTTTGCGGCACCCCGCCTCTCCCTAATACTGGGGAGCCCTGAAGGTGAGGGAATGGCCCCTGTACTCCTGGCTGCTAAGGCCCCCCACCAGGTGAGCGGGAGCTTCCTTTTTCTTCACAAATCACTCCACTGTGGATGAATTTGTTTTCCATGGGCCCCGACCTAGTGAATGGATCCTTAGCAGGTCATAGATGGGGCACAGAGGAGAGCTTAGGGAGCATTTTTAGCCTGCCGCCTCCCCCAGGGGAAGCCACTTCTTCAAGGCTATACAAGTTGTAAATGGTAGAGCTGGTTGCAGAGCTCATCCCCTCACCCTTCACCAGACTGCCTCCCTAGGGCGTGCCCCCCAAAGGGTATTCTTCCTAGTCACCTCATGCCCATCGCTTCTGCACCCCTTGTCACGGCTTCCAGGGCGGCTATGTGCTTAATACTGACCTTGATGTAGGAGGGGAGCAAAAAGGAGCATAAGAATAAATACTTCTGGCGCCAGAGGCAGCATGGCATCATGGCTCCAGGGCCTGAGTTCAGGTCCTGCCTCTGACACACACAGGGAACTTTCTAGGATCATATGTTTGCATGTGAGTTGCTGATCTGCATTGCTGGAGGAAAGTTTTCATACCAGGAGTTCCCTACGGTCTAAAAATGGACAAAAGTATCGTATCAATATTTTAAGATTTGAAGTGTGAGTCACAAAAAATGTCTCATGGTCCATGTAATATCCACTTGGCAGAAAAGGAAATTTCAGAGAGGAAAATGTCTTGTCAGATAATATTGATGGTAAGTGACTTCTAATGGCCCTTATAAGTTTGTCCCCTGTTCAATCCAAGACCACCCTCTTCTTCCACCTTTCTATACTAGTGTATTCACTTCTCTTTCCCCTTGATTCAAATGAAAAGCCTGAAAGACAGAGTTTCTGGGTAATTAATAACCAGTTTATTAATTAGGCTAACAAATTATCAATAACTTGATGGCCACTGGTCTCTCTGGGTAACCAAAAACCATGGAGATCATCAGTGCTTAGATAACTTTGGAAAAGTGGGTGCTCTTGACAGGCAGAGATCATCCCTAATGGGTGGGCCATTAATGAGGGGGTGTACATATTAATGAGGAGGTGGGCCGAAAGCCTTCAGCTCCTCCTGCTGAAAACTGACTTGATCTTGGGACTCAGCTGCCTCCGGCTGTGATAGAGGTATCCATCTTCACCCAGACCACTCAAGTTGAACAATGGAGGTTTTAGGGGCATGGACCTAATGCTTTAGGATTTTTGGATTTCAGCTAGATTAGATTCTTATTACACTTCAGTCAGAAATCAGCTCTCCCAACTAGGTGGGGTCCCACCCAAGATTGAGGAGAGTGTTCCTGGAGGTTAGGCTAATGTCATCACCAACCCTGTCCTTCAGAGACCTTCCCTGAATGAGGAAATAAAGGGAAAAAAATAAAAGGAGAAAACTTCCATCCTGATTTAATAATTGGTTATTAATAATAATAGGGCATCTAGGTGGCACAGCGGATAGAGCACCCAGCCCTGGATTCAGGAGGACCTGAGTTCAAATCCGACCTCAGACACATGACACTTACCAGCTGTGTGACCCTGGGCAAGTCACTTAACCTCATTGCTTAGTCAAAAAAAAAAAAATCATTTCTCTCACCCTCTTGGGGTATATGTGGTGTTTAAGGAGGACTAACACCTCTGATGTGAGGGCTTGCCAAGCCCGTTCCAAGATTGTTTATCTTTGGTGTCTGCCTTTCACCCAGCTCTCACTTGTGTTTCCAAGAAGCTGTAGCATGAAAAGTGGCCACAAACCATCTTGGCAGACGGGCTCACCCAAGTTCAGGGTAACTGGCAGGCCTCAGACTTGTCAGTGAGTTAGGGGGATGTCTGTCCCAAACATGTGGAGACTTCCCCAGTGGAATGAGTGGAGGAGAACAATTTGTTCAAACAACCATAAAGGCGGCTAAAGCGGGCATTGTAGAGTGTTTTAGAGCTTGGTCAGACATTAGAGTTCATCCAGGGTCATTCAGCACACCTGGGGCCACTGCCAGTCATCTTGACTTTTGTCTTGCTGCTGGATTTCAGCTACTTTGTGTTACTGTGCTTCACTTAAATCCAACTCATCACCCCATGATGTCACTGGTCCTCTTCAAAAACAAGGGACAAAGCTTCTACGTTAAGGGACCGCAGGGCACGGAGTATAATATTCCACAGGGCAAAGGAGATGGGACTACAACCAAGAATCACCTACCCAGCAAAACTGAGTGTAATCCTACAGGGGAAAAAGGGGTCATTCAGTGAAGTAGAGGACTTTCAAGCATTCTTGATGAAAAGACCAGAGCTGAATAGAAAATTTGACTTTCCAATACAAGACTGAAGTGAAACATGAAGAGGTAAACAGGAAAGAGAAATCATAAGAGACTTATTAAGGTTGAACTGTTTACATTCCTGCAGGGAAAGATGATATCTGTAACTCATGAGACCTTTGTCAGTATTAGGGTAGTTGGAGGGAAAAAATTATATGTATGTGTGTATATACATAGGTAGATAGATAGATAGAAGGCACAGGATGAGTTGAAGATGAAGGGGTCATATCTAGAGAATAAAATTAAGGGGCGAGAGAGGATTATACTAGGAGAAGGAGAAAGGGAGAAGTAGAATGGGGCGAATTATCTCACAAAACAAAAAAAAACCAGAAAAGAAAAGGCTCTTACAGTGGTGGGGAAATGGGGAAGGTGAGAGGGAATGAGTGAATCTTATTCTCATAGGATTTGACTTAAGGCAATAACATACACACTCAATTGGGTATGGAAATCTGTCTTACCCTACAGGAAAATAGGGGGGGAAGGGGACAAGAGAGCAGGGAGATGATAGAGAGGAGGGCAGATTGGGAAAGGGGGTAATCAGAAGCAAATACTTCTGAGGAGGGACAGGGTCAAAAGAAAGAATAGAATAAATGGGGGGGCAGGATAGGATTAAGGGAAATAGAGTTAGTTTTTCACAAAGTGTTTTGCATAACTGCACATATATAGCCTATATTGAGTTGCTTGCCTTTTCAATGAGGGTGGGTGGGGAGGGAGGAAGGGAGAAAATTTGGAACCCAAAGTTTTAAAAACATGTGTTTAAAAAAATATTTTCACATGCAACTGGGAAATAAGAAATACAGGAAATGGGGTACAGAAATCCATCCTGCCCTACAGGAAAATAGAGGGGGAAGGGGATAAGAGAAGGGGAGGAGAGATAGAAGGGAAGGCAGACTAGGGGAATTCAGAATGCATGCCATCTTGGGGTGGGGAAGGGGTGAGATGGGGTGAAAATTTGGAACTCAAAATCTTGTGGAAATAAATGTTGAAAACTAAAAATAAATAAATTTGTTAATAAAAAAACAAAGGACAAACGATAACAACATTCCCTTTTCTTTTTCCTTTTAAAACCTTTTTAATGGAATATAATTGCCAGGTCCTCTGTTTTTCTTATTTAACTCCTTTAATACCCTTTAAAGACATTAAGGATCTGAAGGGATACTTGTTCCCCTTGCCCCATTAAAATGTAGAATATCAGCAGTATATCACATAGCCCCTTCCAATTAGTCAAATTCATCTTTCTTGGTTTCTTTTTACTCTTTGCATTTCAAGATTCCTACTTTGCTCTAGTATTTTTCATAAGAAATGCTTGAAAGTCTTCTTTTCATTAAGGATCTATGATTGTACTTAGCTTTTCAGGGTAAGTTATTTTTGGTTACGTCTCTGTCTTTTGCCTTTTAGAACACTGTGTTCCATGATGTCCTCTCATCTCTACTAGAAGCTGTCAGCTCTTGTGTTTCCCTTGGTACTTATACCACTTCTTTTTGAATGCTTGCAGCACTTTTTTTTTTTTGGAAGCGGGACCCCTGATTTTGGCTTGGACATTCTTAAGACTTTCTTTTTTCTTTCTTTTTTTTTTTTTGTTAGCCAGTGGGGTTAAGTGACTTGCCCAGGATCACACAGCTAGTAGGTGTTATGTATCTGAGGCCAAGTTTGATGTGAGGTCCTCCTGAATCCAGGGCCTATGCTCTATCCACTGCACCACCTAGCTGCCCCAAGACTTTTCCTTTTTGGGACTTTAGGAAGTGATCAGTGGATTCTTTCTGTCATTGCTTTGCTCTCCTGTTCTGATATATCAGGGTAGTTTTCATTTATGACGTTTTAAATGATCTCTCCTTGACCTGTTTTCTAGGTGAATTTTTAAAAAATAATGTCTTACATTTTCTTTTATTCTTCCAATTTTTTGATTTGGTTCAAATGTTTCTTGCTGTCTCATGGAGTCATTGAGTTCTATTTAGTCTATTATATTTTTCAGAGAATCTGATACTTGGGTAAAGTTTACTTCTTTCTCTTCACATTTGGTAATTTCAACATTTTCCATACTCTAAATACATGGTGATACAATTTAACAAACTGTTATCATTTAACAAAATTCAAATAGGTTACTGGTCTTGTTCCTTGCAAAAAGAGCCTTCCTCATCGCAAAACAAAGAAAAAGAAAAGAGAATCAAGCCTCCCTTTGCAAAGGGAAAGCCTGCTCCCATACAGTATTCCCTGAGCATGTGGGCTTCTCCCCATAGGGATTAGAGACCTGGAGTCCACCAGAATTCACCCCCTCACCATCAGGTCAGAAAGAAAACTGTCCTGTTGAAAACTCTTCTGATTCCCTGCGTGCATAGGGCCATCCTAACTGTGGTCAGGACAAAATTTCTATGTGTCCTTTTATACACAAAGCACGCTAAATTTTTTCTAGAGGTTCCTGTACCATAGGTAATTCTCTTGAAGGTCCAGGAAGACTTCCTCTGGGTCCTTCTATCAAAGGGCACCTGAAATTCCTCCCAGAATCCTTGCCATTGTAAGGGCACTTGTATTGGAATTCCAACAACGGGACAACCAGGTGCTGTTAGAGACTAAAGAAAATAAGATGAGAGAAGCCCCGCACAAGTGTGAGACTCTCAAAAAAATGAATTAAGCCCGTGGAGTTGGTTATTTAGGATTTCTAAGCCAACGGGCAAACCTTATCCATTGGACCTACAGTGCTGAAGTATCTGAAGATAAAGCAAGAAATCTTGGTCTGTTTAAACACACAAAAGAATAAAAACATTAACCTTTATGAAGTCCAGACATAGCCCTAATATCCATACTTGTACGGTAGTCAGCCTAGCAAGTATCAGTATTTAAACATTCAACAAATCAACAGTGTCAACATCTGCAAAAATCATCTCAGCTCTGACTTTTAAAAAAACATACTGGGAAAACTGGCTGCTGTGTAATTATAATTTAAAATGAGTGTAATAGGGCAGTGATGTCAAACTCTGGTAGAAATGGGGCTGCTAAGCTGCACATAAAGATCCCTCTGGGCAGCATATTGACTTAGAAAATCACATGTTAACATTATCTTTGTTCTGTTGAATGTGTCATTTAGTTTGTTAAATATTTCCCAGTTGCATTTTAATTCGACTTGGGCCCATTTGGGAGTGTTGCGGGCCACATTGCTATGTGCTTGACCCTTCTGATCTATCTAATAACAAAATTCCTTGGTGGAGAATTTAGCCCTTGAAAATGTGAAAGGCCCGTTATTTCTCCTGGATGTGCCCCTACGTGCAGTCTGGGTAAACTCTGTGGCATTTTTATCCCGACTCTCACGCTCGAGGGTGAATCTTGGGTCCCAGAGGAAGAGCAATGGAGTCGCTTTTTCTACTTCCATTGGCTCGAGCCTCCCCAAGTACTCCTTCCCCAAGATTAAAAATTGAGAATCGATTTAGTCGGTCTTGAGTAGTTCTTAGAGAGGAACTTTTCCTGAAGTCCTCTAGTGAGAACAGTTAGTAGGAAATATCCCCATCAAAGTCTGTGTCACTCTGCCTTCTGTATGTAGAGTCCAGGGGAAAGCGGCCTTAAGCTCAGAGAGCTCACGTTGTAAAGAAGGGACCCGTCGCTCTTGCTTGGCTGCTTTTCTTCCATTTGTCGGGTTCTCAAGTGGAAGAATGGTAAATTCTGAATTCACTGAGTGCATCCAGTATGTGTGTGTCTGAGAACATGCATCCAGTATGTGTGTGTCTTAGCTCCCTCTGCTAACAGCTGCTGAGATCCTGGGGCTGTGAGGCTAGGATGTGGATGAGAAAACAGGAAGTTCCACATCCTTCGGAGCCTCTGAAACATAAACAGTCCCTTGGCCAGAGCCAGAGCCAGGGCAGGAAGGAGACCCAAGGCTCAACTTGAAGGGGGCGGGGAGGAGGGGAGGGGACCTCTTCTCCCTCTTCCCTCCCCTGCCCCCCCCCAAGTTATGCCTTTTGGGTGGTTTTAGCTTGTTTCAGTTTCTGGATCCCCTCCATTCTAGCCAACTCAGTGCTTTTATAGAGGACCCTTGGCCACCTGGCACAGATTTCCTGTATGGTGTCATTTCACTTAGTCTAAAGTCTATGACTGATTGGTTGAGAGATGTTCTCATGTAGTTATCAAGGATATCTATTAGGGTGGTTTTGATGCCATCTTTACACTGTCCACGCTTCTTGCCTTCATTTCTTCAGCTGCTCAGCCTCTTTCAAGCTGGCTTTGAACCCCTGGCTTGCCTGAAAACGCTTTCTCCACCATTACTTCCAGTCACTTAATTGTAAATCCAACCCCCTTTTCTGAGCCCTCATCATTCTCCAGCTCCCCGCAGCGCCCCTTTTCTTCCCTCGTGTTGGTGATGCTGTCTTACCTAGCTTACTGCATCTTCTTTGCTGGGTCCTGACCTGTCCCCTTTGTGGGGGGGGGGGGGTGCCTCAGGACTGTGTCGTGGGCCCTTTTGATCTTGTCAGCACCATGGCTTCAATTATCCTCTCTTCCTGCACATCCTGCCCCCTCTCTCCTGCATCACTAATTGCCGACTGGACATCCGCACCTGGATGTTGGATGGCTAGCTCAAGCTCAGCATGTCTGGAACAGAACTCCTGCCTCCTCGGGTTTGCAAACTCAGTCATCCCTGATTCTTCCCCAGGTTACCTTCCCACTGGCCCCGTTCTTCTCTCCTTTCCACTCTTACCACCCCTACCTCAGCTCCGGCCCTCATCCCCTCTTGCCTGGGCTGTTGCAGGGCCTCCTCCTTGGTTTCTGTGCATTCAGTCTCTCCCTGGCCGACCTGGCCTCCTCCCAGCTTCCAAACCGGGATTCCCAAGGTATGGGTTTGACCTGTCACTCACCTGCTCCATAAACCTCACTGATTTCTGGTTACATCCAAGGATCAAATACATACATCTCCCAGTCTGACTGCAGCCAGCCTTCCAGATGATTGCCTCTCTCATAGTCCAAGCTCCAGCCAACTTCACCCGTCCTCCCAGGCGCACATGAGGAAGGAGACCTGGGTCAGCAGAGATAGATTGGGCTGACATTCGAGGACGTGGCTGTGGACTTCACCCCAGAGGAGTGGGGGCGGCTGGCCCCTGCTCAGAAGGAGCTGTACAGGGATGTGATGCTGGAGAACTTGCGGAACCTGGCCTCCCTGGGTAAGGGGGACGACCCTCGGCCTCAGAGTCTGTCTGGTGGAGGCTTTCTGCTTCCTTCCTTTCTACATGCTGTGGAGTTTCTCAAGCGTTTGTTAGCGATCAGTCACATTTTGGAACAGCCAAGATTGCTGCTTCCTTTGTGGACTTTGGTCCTTCTGCCTGTTCCCAGAAAAAAAAAAAAAGCCTTTGGTCTGTAGAGTGGGAGAGTGGCTGCTTAATTGCGGGTCTCCTGAGGTGGTCACTCCCTTCAAGTTAGAGGTTCTCTCCTAAATCCCCAGGCACCAGCGTCTGAGCAGGCCCCGGGTCCAATGAAATCATTTTCTGTCTTAGCTCGAGTTGACTCTGACCCGTTGTCCCAGAATCCTAGGAGCACAGTACTGTGTCCTTCAGGGACCCACTGTCCTGCTGTCTGGGTCTTCCTAGCATGGCCATGTGTTCCCAAAGAGAGAAGGGACTGGGCTCGGATTCTGAGGAGTCTCTCTAAGAACACTTTCCCGATTTCAGGACTTTCAGTTGCCAAACCAGATGTGATCCACCGGCTGGAGCTTGGGCAGGGACTTTGGAGGCTAGAGAGAGATGGCCCCAGAAGCACCTATCCAGGTGAGTGAATAGAGCCAAGTTAATAGAGGTCTTGTTGTCCCCTCCGAGCAGCTCAGACCTGTGATGAAGAGCTGGAGCTGTCTGGGACGAGCCCCTTCATAGGGCCTGATCTTCATACCAACAAAGGGCTCTCCACTAGGGCTGCAGGCCCTCTGGGCCCTCCAGGCTGGATGGGACTCTCTTCTACCTTCCTTCAACATTCCTGACACTTTATATATAAACGGATCCCATCCACTTAGTTTATATTGAGCAGTCTTTCTCCTACTTAACCTCCTTGACCTTATTCTTCTGTGGTTTTTAAGTAACTTTTTTCCAAGTTAATATTAGCCATCAGTACAACTTATTAAACCTACATTACAATTATTTATTAGTCAGCAGGCTTTTATTAAGAATTGACTATGCGCCAGGCACTGTGCCAAGCATTGCAGATACAAAGAGAAGCAAAGACAGGAGGAGCTCACAGTCTAATGGGAAAGACAACAGGTAAACATCAACGTACACACAAACTAGATACAAGGATGAATAGAAAATAATCAACAGAGGAAGGGCCCTAGAATGAAGGGTGGTTGTGGAAGGTAGAATTTGAGCTGAGACTTGAAGGGAGGCAGAGATGAGGAGGGAGGGCGTTCCTGGCATGGGGGACAGACAGTGCAAATGCCAGGTGTCTGGAAATGGCGAGTCTTATTGGGGGAACAGCCAGGAAGGCAAAAAAATCAGCCCTGCCCCCAAGGAGCTCACATTTTAATTGGGAAGACAATATGTCAATAAAGGTACATCTACAGGGCACGCCATGCAGATGTCATCTCAGAGGGAAGGTGCCAGCCTTGATGGGTCATTGGGGTGGGGCAAGAAACGGCCTCCTGCTGAAGCTACATCAGAGCCACCCAGATGACGTCAGGGCCCCGCCACGCCCGCCTCAGGACTTTTTGTACTTTAATTCTCACTCAGTTTTTCCAGATTCTCCTGATTCCCCTCCTTTCACTTGGCATTCTTGATCCGTTGCAGATTTCTCTGTGGTACCCATGGCGGATCCATTTTAATTTCATTTTAGTGCTCCATGACATTAATGCCAAAATCTCCCTTCTCATTACACATTAGATCGCTTCCAGTTTTTTCCAGTTATGAATAAGGTCGTCATGAAAATCATCGTATAGATAGCTTTTTGGGTGCTTTGTTTTGGGATGTAAAAGTAAAGATTTCCCCTTTATCCTTCAGCACCCAGCACAGTGCCTGGCACCTAGTAGACCTTTAATAAATGCAGGTGCATTGACTGATCATTCTCTCGGCACATATTCCTATCATAGAATTATTGAGTCAAAGGCTATCCAGGGGCATTTCTGGAGGAAGGCAGCCGGGAGTGCGAAGGGTCTTGGGTCTGTGATGTGTGACGACTGCTTGAAGGAATTGGGGATATTTAGCCTAGAAAGGAGACTAGAGCTTGAGGTAGGGATGGGGAAGGTGGAGGATGGCTGTCTTCAAATCTGTGAAGGGCTGTCCTCTGGAGGTTGGTTCTGTTTGGCCTCAGAGGACCAGGCCAAGAGCAGTGGACAGTGAGAGCGGCCAGCGAGTGGCGTGGGCTCCTCTGCGAGTGGCAGCTTCTCCCACCGTGGAGATCTTCATGCAGTGGCTGGATCATTACTCACCGTGGACAGAAGAGGGAAGATTCCTTCATGTTTAGTTAAATGAGGTGGCCACTGGCGTCCCTCTCCCTTTTAAATCCTGTGAATCTGATCCTATAGGATCTTGTGACTTCGTCCCACACACTTCCGGATTGCTCTTCCAAGGATTTTACAAAATTGTAGTTCCCCCATCAGTGAATGGATATGCCTGTTTCTCCAGTAGTCATTCCTTCCTATTTGGTGGAGAGAGGTGGCACCCCCGAGCTGTTTTATGTAGCACCCTTTTGACTAATAGTGTTTTTAAGCAGGTTATCAAATGATTCTTAGCATCTTTTGAAAATTATCTGTTCATATCCCAGGTGGCGCCATCATGGATAGTGCGCTGGGCCTAGAGTCAGGAGGAGTTCAGATCTAGGTCAGACACTTACTAGCTGTGTGACCCATCCTGACTGCAGGCCTGTCATGCTATCCACTGCACCCCCAAGCCACCCCATACCTAAAGGTTGTGTTCGAGTACCTTTGTCACAAAGAAAATGAGTCTAGTCCAACATGTCCTATTTTTGGTGAAGCCATGAAATCACTCCTTTTTTTCTCTAGCTGTTCACTAACCATCCCTTAAAATAAGCGCTTCTCAAAGTGGGGTCTGTGGGCCTCCTGAAAGGGGGATCACAAGGTCAAAACTAGTCTCATTAACAATGCTAAGACATCATTAGTCTATTAAAATTCTCTTCCACTTGACACTCACTAGCCGTGTGACCCTGGGCAAGTTACTTAACCCCAACTGCCTAAAAAAAAAAATTCTCCTCCCCTTTCCAGCTACATATCTGTATGAGACCAGATTTTCTTCAGGTGGAATTTCAGCCAAAACAGCAATATCACAACACATTGAATGCAGAAGCAGAGAGGAGAATCCAGATGTCTTCTATTGAGCCAGACATTAAAGAGATTGGCAAAAACATGTAGAAGAATGCTACTCTTCTCACAATTTTTTTTGTTTTGGAACACATAATTATTATTATTATTTTTTAGTGAGGCAGTTGGGGTTAAACGACTTGCCCAAGGTCACACAGCTAATAAGTGTCAAGTATC
>NW_020953945.1:30702-52795 GCF_900497805.2 Vombatus ursinus | reverse complement strand
TTTAAGAATTGTCTGTAAAAATAAGTTATAAAAAAAGTCCTGATCTATATCTCTTTTTTTTTTTTAAAGGCAACTGGAGTTAAGTGACTTGCCCAGGGTCACACAGCTAGTAAGTGTCAAGTGTTTGGTGTGAGGCCAGATTTGAACTCAGGTCCTCCTGACTTCCGGGCTGGTGCTCTATCCACTGTGCCACCTAGCTGCCCCTGACCTGTATATCTCATAAGCTTGTTTTGAGGATCAAAGTGAGAGCTTTTATAAGCTGTAACTATACATATGCACATATAACTATACATATATAGGGGCAGGTAGGTGGTGCAATTGATAGAGCACTGGGTCTGGAGTCAGGAAATCTGAGTTCAAATCTGGCCTCAGACGCTAACTAGCTGTGTGACTAACTTCGTGATCCTGGGCAAGTCATTTGACCCCTATTTGCTTCAGTTCCTCATCGGTAAAGTGGGGGTACCCTGGAGAAGGAAATGGCAAACCACTCAAGTATCTTTGCCAAGAAAGGTCCATGGACATAGTCCATGGGGGTTGCATAGAATAGGACACAACTGAATGAGAACAACAAACACAGAGAAGGTGGGATTATTAGTCTTGCTATACTCTAAAGTTTGATATTTTTCTTGATGGAGGAGATAGAAGCTAGGACTCAGTGAAGTGCAGGGGAGATGAAGGATGTTTATGTACTTTTTTCCTTTCAGATGGGGGGCTTAGCCTCCAACCCAAGCAGTCAGTTGCCAAGGTGGGCATTTCTGTGGAAGAATCATCCCAGGAAAGATTCACAAGACATGCTGACTTTGTCACCAAGCCGGGAGAAACCTGGGAAGCCCGTGACAGCTTAGATACACCAAACTGTGAAAAGCAACCTTATGAATGTAATCACTGTGGGAAGGCCTTCCATCAAAGCACAGGCCTTACTAATCATCAGAAAATCCATACGGGAGCTAAACCTTTTGAATGTAATGTCTGTGGGAAGGCCTTCCGTCGGAGCACACACCTTCCTCGACACCAGAGAATTCACGTTGGGGAGAGGCCTTATGAATGTAACAAGTGTGGAAAGGCCTTCCACAGGAGGACAGGACTCAATGAACATCAAAAAATTCACACTGGAGAGAAACCTTATGAATGTAATGCTTGTGGAATGGCCTTTCGCTGGAGCACAGGACTTCTTCGACATCAGGCAGTTCATACTGGGGAGAAATCTTATGGATGTAATATATGTGGGTTGGCTTTCTTTGAGAGAAAGTTACTCGCTCAACATCAAAGGATTCACACTGGAGAGAAACCCTATGAATGTAACGAATGTGGGAAGGCCTTCTTCTGAAGACAGGTCTTGTTTGCCACCGGACAGTTCATACTGGAGAGAAAGAAACCTTATAAATGTGACGGATGTGGGAAGGCTTTCTCTCGCAAGGCAGGACTTACTCAACGTGAGACGATTCATACTAGAGAGAAGCCCTACAAATGTAACAAATGTGGAAAGGCCTGCTGGCAGAGCACACATCTTGCTCAACATCAGAGTGTTCATACTAGGCAGAAACCTTATGAGTGTCACAGATGTGGAAAGGCCTTCTCCCGGAAGACAGGACTTACTCAGCATGAGAGAATTCACACTTGAGAGAAATTTGAGGAATGAGATGTGTATGGGAAGGTCTTCTGTAGGAGTGCATAACCTTTTCAACATCATAAAATTCATATGGCAGAAAAACCTTTTGGTTTTGGTAAAGCTTTCAAGAGCAAAAAAAAAAAAAAACTCAGGTGATATCAGAGGATTTATACCAGAATGAAACCTTATGAGTATAAAGTCTTATTAGAGTAATGTATATCAAAAGTGTTTGAGCAAAAGTCCATACATGTTTTACTCAAAAATTTAGAATTTAAATTAAAATAAAATCTTACAGATGAAGCCATCTCGGACTTGTCTATTCTAAACTTTCTCCCTCTCCTTAAGCCCCCAATTTTCTCCCCTCCTATGGTTACAGAAGTTGACTTCCATGATTCACTGAGAACATTGTTGATCTCACAAATGCCCCTTCCCTCAATTCCTTGACTCTAAACTCCTGAGAATCATCCCCAATTTGCTCTTTCTTCTTTCTGGTCAGAAAGGCAGAAACATAAGACTAAATACTCTGGGTGATCCCATTCCCTCTTGAGTACTCCAGGCCCTTCCTCTAGCACACATCTCTTCTCCCATGGACTTTTCATCTGTCACTCTCTATTGGGTCTTTATCATCTGGTTACAAACATGGGCTAGTCTCCTTTTATGTTTTTGGTTTTTTTTCCCCAACCTTGATAATATAGTGAATGCTTAATAGCCTCGCTACCCTCTAGCTGAATAAGAAGAAAGAGTAGAATGTCGTGCCTCTCCCTCACTCTTTCCAGGACTGTCCTGTGATGTGTCAGAGGAATATGAAGTGACTTTGCATTATTCAACAGAGCAAGACCATCTTGATTCAGTGATGCCGTTGAGTGGCCATATGGATTGGACCAAAGAACATGGCATTTGATTCATTTTATTAGGACAGACTCTTCTTGTTCGAAACTGACTCCTTTCACTGAGAAAGCTCCCAAGAGGTCATTGTGTCACGCGAGGGGATGAGACAGAGGCAGAGCCTTGAGCCCCAGCAAGAGAGCAGAGGACTATAACAACAGGACTGTGTTTGAAAAGAAGGCAGTTTCTGGAGTTTTACTCTTTGACTTTGCTTCCTCTGTTCCTCCTCTTTGCTGACTGCTGAGGGATTGGAAACCTTTCTGTCTCACTGCAACTTTTTTTCTTTTTTTTTTTCAAGGAAACACAAATTTTATTGCTCAAAAAGGTTCCCTGGACTGCAGATCTTTATTTATTACAAGGTTAAATTCTTTGCACAATCAGTTCTTTTTAATTGATCAATTTATATATGTTTGATACATTTTCAGGAAAAATGCCCATTTTCTATTAAAAGCCCTTTCCACGTATTTGAGAAAAATACCTCTTCTCATTCTCTATTTGCAAAGGGTTGGAAGGATGTCCAAATGTGAAATCTCCTTGTCAATGCTGTATGTCATCACCACTCAAAGTGGCATCACTAACTAGCATTTGTACGTTTTTGGAAAGATTTTTAAAAAGTGCTGATTTTGAATTTTGTGGGTTCTATAAAATTTGGGGGGGAAGATCAGTCTGAGCAAGAATTTTGCAGTCTGGCTGATTACCAATTTAGTTAACTGAAATTGCTTTCACTTTCAAAGGTCATTAAGGACTTCCTTTCTTTTTTTTTAAAATTAACTTATTTTTAGTTTTCAATGTTCACTTCCACAAGATTTTGAGTTCCAAATTTTCTCCCCATCTCGTTCCTCTCCCCACCCCAAAATGGCATGCATTCTGAATACCCCTAATCTGCCCTCCCTTCTGTCTCTCCCCCCCTTCTCTTATCCCCTTCCCCTTCAATTTTCCTGTAGGGCAGGATAGCTTTCTATACCCCAATTTCCTGTATATCTTATTTCCCAGTTGCATGCAAAAACAAATTTTTTTTCATCTTTTGTTTTTAAAATTTTGGGTTCCAAATTTTCTCCCTTTCTCCCTTCCCACCCATCCTCATTGAGAAGGCAAACAACTAGATACAGGTTATACGTGTGTAGTCATGCAAAACACTTCCACAGTAGTCATGTTGTGAAAGACTAAGTATATTTCCCTTCATCCTATCCCCCCCCCCATTTATTCTATTCTCTATTTTGACCCTGTCCCTCTCTAGAAGTGTTTGCTTCTGATTACCCCCTCCCCCAATCTTCTCTCCCCTCTATCATCCTCCTGCTCCCTTGTCCCCTTCCCCCCTATTTTTTGTAGAGTAAGATAGATTTCCATACCCAATTGAGTGTGTATGTTATGCTCTCCTTAAGACAAATCCAATGAGAATAAGATTCACTCATTCCCTCTCATCTTCCCTTGTTTCCCCTGCACTGTAAAAGCCTTTTCTTGTTTATGAGATAATTTATCCCATTCTACTTCTCCCTTTCTCCTTCTCCCAGCATAATCCTCTCTCAGCCCTTAATTTTATTCTCCATATATCACCCCTTCATCTTCAACTCACCCTGTGCCCTCTATTCATCTGTCTCTCTCTCTCTCTCTCTCCATACATACATACATATAATTTTTTCCCTCTAGCTACTCTAATGCTGACAAAGGAACTCATGAGTTACAAATATCTTTCCATGCAAGAATGTAAACAGTTCAACCTTAATAAGTCTCTAATGATTTCTCTTTCCTGTTTACCTCTTCATGTTTCTCTTGAATCTTATATCCAAAAGTCAAATTTTCTGTTCAGCTTTGATCTTTTCATCAAGAATGCTTGAAAGTCCTCTTTCACTGAATGTTCATTTTTTCCCCCTGAAGGATTATGCTCAGTTTTGCTGGGTAGGTGGTTCTTGGTTGTAATTCTATCTCCTTTGCCCTCCAGAATATTATATTCCAAGCCCTGTGGTCTCTTAATGTAGAAGCTGCTAAATTTTGTGTTATCCTGATTGTGTTTCCACAATACTTGAATTGTTTCTTTCTGGCTGCTTGCAATATTTTCTCCTTGACCTGGGAACTCTGGAATTTGGCTACAATATTCCTAGGAGTTTTCCTTTGGGGATCTCTTTCAGGAGGTGATAGGTGGATTCTTTCAATTTCTATTTTGCCCTCTGGTTCTAAAATATCAGGGCAGTTTTCCTTGTTAATTTCTTGAAAGATGATGTCTAGGCTCCTTTTTTTTGTTTTTTTTTTTTTTGTTTTGTTCTGCTTTTTTATAGGCTTTTTTTTTTTTATCATGGATTTCAGATAGTCCAATAATTTTAAAATTCTCTCTCCTGGATCTATTTTCCAGGTCAGTTGTTTTTCCAATCAGATATTTCACATTGTTTTCTATTTTCTCATTCTTTTGAATTTGTTTTACAGTGTCTTGATTTCTCATAAAATCATTAGCTTCCAATTGCTCCATTCTAATTTTTAAGGAAGTATTTTCTTCAGTAATCTTTTGGATTTCCTTTTCCATTTGGCCAATTTTGCTTTTTAAGGCATTCTTCTCCTCATTGGCTTTTTGGACCTCTTTTGCCGTTTGGGTTAGTCTATTTTTTAAGGTATTATTTTCTTCAGTATTTTTTTTGGGTCTCCTTTAGCAAGCTGTTGACTTATTTTTCATGATTTTCTTGCATCACTCTCAGTTTTTCCTCTACTTCTCTTACTTGCTTCTCAAAATCCTTTTTGAGCTTTTTCATGGCCTGGGACCAATTCATATTTTTCCTGGAGGCTTTGGATGTGGGAGCTTTGACTTTGTTGTCTTCTTTTGGTTGTATGTTTTGATCTTCTTTGTCACCAAAGTAAGATTCTATGGTCTGACTCTTTTTGTGCACTGTTTGCTCATTTTCCCGGCCCATTACTTGAGTTATAAACCCTCTGCTTCCAGTGTGGAGAATGTACTGTCCCAAGCTTCAGGAGTTTTTGCAGCTGTTTTCAGAGATACTTCTAGGGACCTGAAAATTTTCAGTTCTTCCAAGGTGCTATGATCAAGGACGAGGTATTTACTCCTTTCCTGGCCTGTGCTCTGGTCTATGAGTGACCACAAGCACTCTTTTCTGCCTTGGAACTGTGAGGAGGATTTCCTCTCCACCGTCATTACAAGCTCCACCATGCCAGCACTTCTCCTAGCCCCAGAACCACCACCCGGAACTGTGACCCAGATCCAAGAACAGGTAAAGCAAGAGAATCCTCTGATCAGCCACTCGATTTCCCCCTCAGTCTGTGAGCCTGAAGCTTAGGAGGCAGCCGCCACCCTGGGGCTGAGCTAGAGGAATGGGACTGGGGCCCCGAATTTCTCTTTCACCACCACAGACACAGACTTTTCCTACTGACCTTCTAAGTTGTCTTTAGCGTTCATGGGTTGAGAAGTCTGGAAACTGTCACAGCTGCCTGTGATTCAGTCCCCTGAGGCCTGCTCCAAGGTTTCTACGGCTTGTGTGCCTACGCTGAACTGCATTCCTCTCCCAGCCCTGCAAGATATACCTTTCTGATCAACCATCTAGGTTGTCTTGGGCTGGAAATTTGTTTCACTTTGTCTTTTTGTGGGTTCTGCTGCTTTAGAATTTGTTTAGAGCCATTTTTTACAGGTATTTGGAGGGGTTTGGGGGAGAGCTCAAACAAGTCACTGCTTTTTTTTCATTCTTTTTTAAAAATTAATTTATTTTGATTTATCAATAATCACTTCCATATGCTTTTGAGTTTAAAATTTTTCTCCCCCTTCCTCCCCACCACCCTCCCCAAGATGGTGCACAATCTGATATAGGCTATACATTTACATTCCTATTAAGCATATTTTCACATTAGTGATGTTGTAAGTAAAAATTAAAACCAATAGGAGGAACCATCAGAAAGAGGAAACAAAACTCAACAGAAGAGAAAAAAAATAGCAATTCGACTTCCATTGTTCTTTCTTTGGATGTGGATAGCATTTTCCATCACAAGGCCTCTGGAAATGTCTTAGATCCTTGTATTGCCGGGAAGAATTAAGTTTATCACTATTAGTCATCGCACAATGCAAGTCACTGCTTTTACTCCACCATCTTGGCTCTGTCCTCCTCACTGCAACTTTCACTCTTTCCCGCTAGCACCTCCAGTTACCGGCCCTTCCCCTTTCTCTTCCCTTCCTTACAGCAGCAAGGTCTTAGATAGAGAACACAGTGAGCAAAGAGACCTTCATTGACCTTCTGATGTGGCAGAACCTGGAATACAGAAGATGGAGACTGCCTCCTGCCTTCAGGGTCAGCTGATGAGGAGCAGGCCTGGGCCTCAGCACATAACCCAGCTTGATGAGAGACACATCTTTTAGAATCACTTTAGCTCCTTCCATTTTCTGTTTGAGCAGGAGAATAGGGGCGTGGCTCATTCCCCTGAATGGCCAGAGGAGCAGAGTTCTCTCTGTCTCCTCTTCTCCTTGCTCCCTGATGGGCTAGGGAGGACTTGTGTGGCAAATCCAATGTGTCTGGGACAGTTATCCATCAATGTGGAACCTCTTCAGAAATAATTTGCATCATATATTTCAGATTATTGTTTATGATTTTAATCTCATCATGTAGAGGTCACTTCAATAGGTAGGTTTTTTCTGAGCTAGAAATTTTCCCTCTTTGTCCCCATTAAATACCTCCCTAGGGCAAAATGATGTCTTTAATGAGATTTGACTGAGACTAGGCTATACCAGAAGTCCCTGAGAATGCTGGCCCTCAGCAGGCCTGCAATGTGGCTGGCTTATTAATGGTGCTAACACAAATAAAACATGGAGATAATCATGGTAACAATTAGCTTAGCTCTTTAGCTTTTACAAAGCGCTTCAAAAATAACGCCTTCTTTGATCCTCACAACAACCTTCTGAGGTGGGTTCTAGGTAAGAGAGAGCTGGGGACCTGCTGAGGACCCCACTGCAGTACTAAGTGCCTGAGCTAAGGCTTTTCTGCTTCATCCAGTGCTCTGTCCTGTAGGCCTGTGCCATGCTGTTTAACCTAAGCCATGGGCCCTGGCTGCCTAAGGATAAACACATCTCTTCATCAGGTTATGTCCTCGTTACTTTGTAAGCTCCTTTGAGGGCAGGGACAATTGCAAAAGAAATTACCAGAGCGCCTAGATATGGTACAAGAGTTCAAGCATCTGGATCTGATGAATTGTAGCAGGGATCGTTAACCTTTTATGTCCTGTAACCCTTTGGCAGTCTGATAAAGCCTATGAACAACTTTTCAGAATCATGAGCCCTGGACACAGAGTCAGGAAGATGTGAGTTCAAATCCCACCTCACATACATATCCTGGCTGCGTGACCCTGGGTAAGCCACTTAACCTCTGTCTGCCTCAGTTTCTTCAACTGTAAAATGGGAATAATAATAGCACCTATTTTCCAGGGTTACTGTGAGGATAAAATAACCTAATATACATACAGTGCTCTGTATACTTTACAGCGTTAGATAAATGTTAACTACTTAAAAATACAACCACCAGGACCAAAAGAACCTTCAAATGTAATTAGGAGACACAGGACTTGATCTTTGCAAGCTCACTGAGAAAGGGAACTGTATAAACCACCACAGGATTGGGAATGGGCAAGTGTCCCAGGTTTCAAAGTAAGGAATATAATGGATTCTGAAAATCCATTGGTCAGTGAGCTTGACTTCCCATCCAAATTCTAGAATGTAGTATTAAAGGAGTGATTAATACGAACACCTAGGAGTAGAAGTGGTGATTCCCAACCAGTATGGCTTTACCAAGAACAGGTCCTTAAAATGGCAGATCAAGATTGCTTCTCAATTCTTTTTTTTAGGCAATTGGAGTTAAGTGACTTGCCCAGGGCCACACAGCTAGTAGTGTCAAGTGTTTGGTCTGAGGCCGGATTTGAACTCAGGTCCTCCGTGACTTCAGGGCCAGTGCTCATCCACTGCGCCACCTAGCTGCCCCCTGCTTCTCAATTCTTTAAGGAGGCCAGCAGAATCCTACCTAGGGGAACATCATGAGGACCCCACAAAGGGACCCAGGCAGCTATGGATCGCCCCTTTGCCACACAAGATCTTTAAGCCTGAGCCTACTATTATGAGCTATTATTATTCCATGTATTTCAAAGCATTCCGAGGCTTCACCAGACTGCCTAGGAGGTGCCTAACTCAAGAACCCCTGCTCCAGAGAGAGGTCTCAGGCTCTCTCACACCAGTTCTTTATGGCCAATTAGAATCTCTGGGAAAATCACTGAAATCTTGGGATTCCCCCCAAAGGGTTCCTCGTCTTGCCATCGGCCTTGCCACTGCCTCGAAGGTCCTGGGCACCTGGCATCTGCTCTGCCCCTGTGCTCCAGGGGCTGGTGGTCCGGTGACCTGGCCTGCTGATGTAACCTAAGGACCCCTGGGGCACTGACCCCTTGGTTTTCAGCCCTTTCTGTCCACCTCCCAGCTGGACTTTCTTTTGTGTGGTCTCCCCCACTTATTGTGCGAGGTCCTTGAAAGCAGAGCAGATCTCGATTGCATTTATTTGCATTCCCAGCGCTTGGCACACAGCTGGCACTTAATAAATGCTCATTCCTTCCGAAGTCCGTGTATACAGAATAAGCACAAAGGCACTCGTGGCTGGGGGCGTTAGACAGATGCAGGCGGACGCTGGATGGAGTCAGGGGGAAAGCCCTCGAGGCCCACGTGGAGGACGGATGCCCCGGCGGCCTTGGTGTCCCCATCCCTCTGGACTTCAGCAATCTGGGGACCAAAGGTTCAGAAGAGGTCCAGCAACCTGAACCCACATTCTAAGAGCGCAATGCGCATGCTCACAAATCTGGAGCCGCGGAACTAGGTTTCCCAGAAGGCTTTGCCGCCCAGGAGGAAGTGATTTTCTTGGTCCCGCCCCCTATGCTTACGCAACTTCCTTCCCTCGCCTACTTGTTGGCACCGGAAGTCAGCCACTTCCGGATCTCGTATCGCTCTCTACTACCTGGACTCTTCTCCAGCCTTTATGTGGTGTGGGCTCCGGGACGGACCAAGGGCTGACCCCGCTGGAGAGAGAGGTAGGTCCCGGTACGGCCTCGGGCGCCATGTTTCCCGATCTTCCTCCCGTTATGTGGGATGGCGTGGGGGGTGGGGGGGAAGGCGGCCGGCGCGCCTGCGGCCGTCCGGCTGATCGCCGCTCTCATTGGACAGCGCGGGGGGCGGGCTAAGCACCTTATCCAATCAGAAGTGGCCGCTGCTCTTCCACGTTCTCAGTTCTCCGCCTGTGCCAGTTTCACTGACGTCACGGCCGCCTTATCTGCTTTGTAACTGATACCTGGGCATCCCGAGTCTGCTTTTTGGGCCAAGGGGAAGGAGACCGACCCCGGGGCCGCTAGGCAGTTCTTCAGGCATCTGAAGACTCCTGCGATGACGTCGCCCCCCTCTTCCCCCAGTTTTCTTATCGAGTCAGTCACAAAATACTTATTAAGCGCCTACTGTGTACCGGGCGCTGGGCTAAGCGCTGGGGATACAAAGAAAGGCAACTGCCCTCAAGAAGCTGACAGTCCAACGGGAGAGAGCAGGCAAACACCTGTGTACAAGCAAGATACAGAGTGAATGAAACATTTATTAAGTGCCGGCTGTGTGCAAAGCAGTGTTTTCAGTGCTGGAGAAAAAGACACGAGACAGTGCCTGCCCCCCAGGAGCTTACAATCCAACGGGGAAAACAGCAGGCAAACCCTTATGTACAAACGAGATACAGACAGAATAAATTGGAGGTAATCCCCAAAGGAAGGGACCAGCTGTGAGGGGAACCCTGGAAGGCTTCCTTACGTAGTTCTTGCGGGAAGCCAGTGGGGAAAGCATGCCAGGCCTGGAGGATGCCCAGTGTCGCCGGCTGAAGGGTGCACAAGCGGAGTAAGATGTAGGGAAAGTGGAAAGGGGAAGCTTTTTCCACTAATGCTGTTGACTCACACTGATTGTGCAGTTAAATAAAAACCTGTGCGGGGGACATTAAAAACTAGGGTTTACTAGCTGCCCCCACCCCACCTTCTTGTACTTTTGACTTTGATTTCTGGATCCGAGTGAAAAAATTCATATTTATTCTGGTTGCATCCCCTTAGTAGATGCAGCTCAGTGCTCTGGTCTTTTGAGATCTCATCTTCACTAGCCTTTCTTCTCCTCCTTTGTCCTCCCCCTTTCTTCCTTTTCTCCTCTCCTCTCCCTTCTTTCTTGTCCCCCCTCTCTCTGGCTCTGCCCAATTCATTTCCTCTTCCACTTATTCTTTTTGCCCCCTTCTTTTGTCTGTGTCTGCTCCTATCTTCCCACCATCCTTCTTTGTCCTATTATTCTCTTCTTTTTCCAGCCTCATCTTCCCCCTTGTCTTCTCCAGTCTCTTATCCACCTCTCTCTCCACCTGCTTCTCCTCTTCTAGTCTTTTTCCTGTCTGTAATGTCTTTCCTCTAATCTAGTCCTTCCCTTTTATCATCCCCCTTCACCTGACCCCCTTGGCCAGCTCTATTCTCCCCTTTGCCCCATCACATTCTTACCTGCCTGTCCTCATCCTCCTTTCTTCTCTCCCTTTCCTCCTCCTTTTTCTGTACTCTCCAGAGACCCTCTGGAGCCCTTTCCAGCCCTTAGATTCTGTGTTTTCATCTCTCTTACTCTTTTTTCTCTTCACCTTCCTTTCTCTTATGCATTCCCCCTTCCCTTTCCAAACCTGAAGTCGTTCTCTTCTCTCCTATAAACTCTTTTTCTACAAACATGACTATTTCTGCTGAGCACACTACCGTCTTCTCATTCACATAGGTTCCCTACCTTAAAATCATCTCTGATTCTTTCCTATTCCTTTCCCTCCATGGCTAATCAATAACCAAGTCATAGGCACATAGATTTAGAGATGGCTGTCTGACTACAGAATCAGTCTTCTTTCCACTGTGCCAGAAATAATATTAGTCATATATGAAACACCTACTAAGCGCAGCCAATTTGCTTAAAGCAAAAGACAGAAACCGTCCCTGTCATCACGTTTACATTCTATCAATGGAAGCAACATGTAGACGTAGCAGTAAACTCAAAATTGTTCGTTTTTCAGTTGTGTCTGACTCTTTGTGAGCCCATTTGAGTTTTTCTTGGCGGAGATACTGGAGTGGTTGGCCATTTCTTTCTACAGCTCAATTTACAGATGAGGAAACTGAGGCCAGCAGGATAAAGTGACTTGCCCAGGGTCACACAGCTAGTAAATGTCTGAGGCTGAACTCAAGTCTTTCTGACTTCCTGACTCTGGCCACTGCACCACCTAGCTCCTAGCTGCACAAACTCAAAATAGTTTGTAAGTAAATACGCTGGACGTGGTGGTCCCTGCTACTTGCGGAGGCTGAAGCTGGTGGGTCCCTTGAGTTTAGGAGTTCTGAGCTGCAGGAGCGCTACAGCAGATGGGGGTGTCCACATGAAGTTCAGGATCGGTGTGGTGAGCCCCTAGATGTGGAGGGCCACCGAGCTGCCCCAGGAGGGGCGAGCCTGTCCAGCCAGAAAAATGGAGCATGTGAAAGCTTCTGTGTTAGTCAGTTTGGGGATGGGACCTGGGAGTGGCCACTGTACTTTCAGACTGGGCAAGCTAGTCAGACCTCATCTCAAAATTAAATACCCTTAATTTTTATTTTAAAAGTAAATATGAGCTATTTGGAGGAGGGGATGGGGAAGGGGTCACTAAAGACCCCTTGTAGGAGGTGTAGGGGAAGGGCCTCCACGGCATCTCCTTTCCGTCCCTCTCCTGTCCTCTCCCCATGCTGTCCTGTGTTGAACCTCTCATCCTGTGCACAAGGCTCCCACCTGGTCCTTTGCTCCTCTTCCAAAAAGCTGCAGAAATCCCCTCCCAGAGGGCCAAGTGGGAGTGTCCCTCCTGCTTACCTGTATTCTGAGCCCCAGTGACTCAGCCCGGTGCCTTGGCTGCCCCAGGTGATCCAGACTTGCTTCCCGTCCTCACTCGTTACCAATCTAAGCTACAGCCAGCTTTTGTCAGTTGTGATGTAGTGGGGTTTTCCTTCCATAAATATGACATAACCAGAGAGAGCTTCCCACCAGTTTCAGACGCAAGCTGCTCCCTCTTCCTAAACTAGACGTTCCCTCGCCTTCTGTCTCCCAACATTCCCACAGATGCCCCTACCCCCAGGGCCTGGAACACACTTTGACCTCTGCCTCTCAGGTGCCCCTTCCCCTACACAGCCACTCCTGACGCCCGCCCCCAGTGGTCAGTACTCTCTCCCTCTGCCTAGTGCATGTCAAGGTGAGCTTCTTGAAACCAGGAACTGGTTCATTTCTGTCCTGGTTCCCCAGTGCCCAGAACAGTGCCTCGCACATAGTAGGTGCTTATTAATTCAGTTGTTATTGAATTGAATTAAATTCTGGGAACAGCTCACAGCTCCGTCTGATCTGTACCTCAGCAGGTTGGTGTTATGTGGGCACTTCTAAGCCTGGGGTGTGGACATCACAAGGAAGGGCCGGTCCCATTTATGGTCTCCTTTTTCTCCTTAGCTCCAACCTCTGAGAAGTCTGCCAAGGTGAACACGATGGCTCCTGTGCTCCTGACCTCCAGGGATCACCAAGTACGTGACGCTTTCCTCTTTCCTGAAATAACACCTTGGCTCTTTTCCACCTCCTCTAACCCAGTAAACTTAGTCTGTCAAAGAATCATAGATTTAGTTCAGGCCCCCGTGTTTTATTGTGTTTCCTTTTTAAAAAATTATTTTAAAACATGTTTGGGTTTTTTGAACATCGCGGTCATTTCCCAGCATCTCCCTCCACCTCCCCTCTTCGTTCTAACCAGAGCCAGTTGGGCCCCAGTGGTCAGAGCCTCAGGCGATCCTGTCGGTGTGTGGCATCCTCCCTGGCGAGAGGAGAAGCACTGATTCCATCCTCCGCCCTCTGGAGTCTGAATGCTGAAGTCTCTCCGGGTTGTTTTCCTTTATATTCTTAGAGTGTATTGTTATTATGCGTATTAATTCTGCTTTCTTCACTCTTCACAAGTTCACAGAATTCTGTCCTTATTTTTTCTCTATTCTTCACATTGACAGAGCATTCATTAAACATACTGTGAGCCAGGCTCTGTGCTAAACGCTGAAGACACAAATGAAAACCAGACAGCCCCTGCCCTCTCGGAGCTTATATTCAAATAGGGAAAGACAGCATGTGAGAGGGGAGGGTAAAAGGGGAGAAAGAGGGGTGTAGGATGTTTGCAAATAGGCCAGGAATGATGTGGAGGCCTGGTTGTGGGCAGAGCCCGCAGTTCCAGTGGGAAGGGGGCGGGGAAGATAGGGAGAGGCCAGGCAGTGCGGTTTAGAGATGGTTGGGAAGTGGATGGACCTGAGCAGCCATAGCCGACAAAGAGCCTCAGCTTCAGCGCTCTGGATGAATGGTGACTCCTCTTTGGGGAGGAATTCCTCTGTTCTTCATGTCGTTCCCCAGCTTGTCTTTTTGTGACTCCACCTATCCATAGGGCAAGTTTGCTCCGATGGAGCCTAATGGAGCGAGTCTAGACCCTTTTCCCTGGGACAGCCTTTAAACGCTCCGAACTAGCTGTCGGGCCCCCCCAGTCTTTTCTTCTCCGGCCTCAGCATGTCCTTGCCTTCAGCTGATCTTTGCACAGCTTGTGCTCTCGGCCTCCCCCCTTCCGGTGGTCCGCCCCAGAACGCTCTTCAGCGTGGCACGGTGCCATGGGTTCTCAGGGTTCCTGGTGCAGTCTGAGCTGGGCCGAAGCCCGAAGCCCGGGCCGTGCCTTCCTCTTCTCTCTTCTGTCCCACACCCAGGCGGGGAATGGCCCTTCCTCTCGGGGCTGCCATCGGTTCTGCCTCAGGGGTTCTGCCTCAGGGGTTCTGCCTCGGGTTCCTCGAAGTTGTGGAGAATTGTAAGGAGAACAGGATCCTCCTCATTGGTCCTTCCACTTCTCTGAGCATAAAATTATCATTTAGGCAAGTCAGGACGTCTTGGCTTCTCTGCCTTTGATGGTGTAAGAGAGGGAAGTGCTCTAGCGAACGGCCGAGTGGGTGAAGCCGCTCTCCCTGCCCCGTCACCCCTTGGTGCCCAGCTCATCGTCTCTTTCCCAAACTCCACCTCTGTTCCATCCCCACCTGCCCTCCCTGTGGCTTGGTGTAGCTGGGACAGTCTCCAGGCTTTCTGCAAACCTGCTTTTCTCTCTGTAGCTTCTCTCCTTTTATGTGTAGTCTTTTCCCATACCCTTCACTAGGATTTTTAAAAAGGCTTTATGTTTAAACAGGGGTGTTGCCTTTTGTTATCTTGTCTCTCCAGGAAATAAAATTGTTTGTCGCCCCTTACTCAATTTCCAGGCTTCTTGTGACAATTTATGTAGCAGCCCTTGCTAACGATACGTGTACGACGCATAGTGTGAGCGGTGCCCCTCAGCTGGTCTCAAGGACAAACACCCACCAGACCCTCCACCCTCAGCCTGCTGTCACCCAATTAATTCTTTATCTCTCTGCATTCGAAAGGCAGTCTATGGGTATGTTCTCGAATGGCCTCAGAAATTACTAAAAGCGTGAAACTCTCCCTACTTAGCTCCAGCACCCACCTTAGGAGAACTGGGGACATCTCCTCAGCCAGGTTTCTTCTCTCCCTTCATCTCCAACGGTGAATTGATTGGCCTTGACAAACATCACTCTTACCAGCCATGAGATTTGTTAATAGAAACAGAAAAAATTTAACAGCACATCAGCTACGAAGGGAATTGGAGCCAAAGTCTTCCCGGTGCCCTGGGGAAAGGAGTCGCTGATCAAGTGACATTCCTCTTGCCGCCTCTGTCGTGGGCAGGAGGACGGGCGGCGTGCCCATCGGCAGATCCTTGGAGGTCTTCTTATCGGTTGTCATCTCATACTTCTTCATTTGAACACTGCTTGTTTGTATCCCCGTCTGTTGAGGACCGGTTCTCGTTCTTCTGTGTCTTTTCTTATATCGATGTCCTCCTGTAACTTGACTATCAGGCCTTTCATGGAGAAGGAGAGGATCACAGGTCTAGTGGTTCCAGGGTTTTCAGGCCGTCTGGTCCAAAGTCTGAAACTGAGAGAGAGGCCGAGTGATTTGCTCAAGGTCACGCAGTAAGCACCAGAGGCAGAATTTGAACCCAGATCCCCTGACTCTAGAGTTTTTCACCTCTCCCTTTGCCTTGTCTTCGTCCTTGTGACCTTCGGCCCCTTGACCCCTCAGTTCTTCCCCAGGCCATCTCCCCTGCTCTAGAAGCTACACTGGCTTCCTCTCGTGAATCCCTCACCCCCTTACCATGTCATGGATGATGCCCAGCCAAGCCTTCGCTTGGACCACTCCCACCGTCCCTCGTCTTTGTGCCTGCACACCCGCTGAATGAAGCTGTTCCGACTGGGTCCCCTCCTGATGATGTGACACGTCGACTGGGCCTTCCTGCCTCACTCTCAGTCTCCACCAAGGCTCTTTCAACCCTTCTTATCCCTCCTCAACCTCCCATGGCTCCCTCTTCCCCCACCCTCAGCTGAGAACCTTGAGAGCCTCACATTTTACAGGAAAGATTGGGGCCATTCACCGAGAGCTTCCTCCCCTCCTGTCATTCAGATGCCTCCTGCCACCTTCTTCTCCTTCACCCTTGTCTGACGTGACAAAGTGGCTTTGCTCCTTACCAAGGCCAACCCTGTCCTTGTGTAGATGACCTCATTCTAGCCGGGTACCCTTTCTCTGTCATGCCCGCTCTCACTTATTTTCAATCTCTTTCTCTTTACTGGATCATTCCCTACTGGCTGCACACAGGCCCATGTCTCGCCTGGCCTGAAAAAATGCTCGCCAGATGCTTTCATTCCCACTGTCATCCCCTATCTCTTCTGCCCTTTGTGGCTGACCTCCTGGAAGAGGCGTCTACACTGGGGCCTCCACTTCCTCTCCTCTCACTGTCCTCTTCACCCCTTGCAGTCCGGCTTCTGACCCCATTATCCCACCCAAACTGCTCTCTTCAGAGCGACCAGTGATCACTTAGTTGCCCAATGCATTGACCATTCTCCCCGACCTCTGCTGCCTTTGACCCTAAGGATCACTCTCTCGCCTTTCCTACCCTCTTCTCTCCAGGTTTCCAGGATGCCCTCTCTGTCTCCTGGCTCTCCTCCTCCCTCTCTGACCACTCCTCTGCTACTTTTGCTGCGTCCTCCTCCAGATCACGCCCTCTAACTGTAGGCGTCCCTCCTGGTTCTGTCCTGGGTCCTCCTCCCCTCTCCCCCATCGTACTTCACCAGGTGGTCTCATCAGCTCCCGTGAATTTCACTGCCATCTCTCTGCTGATGGTTCTCAGATCTACCTTTCCTGTCCCCGCCTCTCTACTCACCTCCAATTTCACCCCTCCGGCTGCCTTTCAGACATCGAACTGAATGTCCAGGAGACATCTCAAACTCAATTGTTCGAAGTGGAATTCATTGTATTTCCCCCAAACCCTTTTCCCTTCCTGTCTTCCCTGTTACTGCTGAGGGCAACGCCATCCTCCTATCCCCTCAGGTTTCCAACCTAAGGTCATTCTCAACTCCTCACTCCCTTTCATGCCCCCCTCTCATATCCAAGCTCTTGCCGAGGCTCATCATTTTCACCTCTGCAGCATCTCTCATCTATGCCCCCTCCTCTCTTCTGACCCTGCCCTCATCTCCTCACACCTGGACTGTTACAATGGCTGCTGGTGGTCTGCCTGCCTCAGGTCTCTCCTCCCTCCAGCCTGTCCTCCCCTCAGCCACCAAAGGGATTTTTCTAAAGCTCAGGTCTGACCATGTCACCCCCTGCTCGGTAAACTCCGGCGGCTCGCTATTGCCTCCGGGAGCAAATACAGAATGCCCTGCTTGGCATACCTTCATCCCTCACTGCCTCATACCCTTCCAGTGTTTACACCTTTTTACCCCCTAACGTGTATTCTTTGCCTCAGTGACACTGGCCTCCTGGCTGTTCTGTGGGCAAGGTTCTCCGTCTCTCAGCTCTGGGCATTATCTCTGGCTGTCCCCATGCCTGGACGCTCTCCCTCCTTCACTCTGACTGCTGACCTCCCTGGCTTCCTTTAAGTCCTGGCTAACATCCCACTTTCTACAGGAAGATTTCTCTAACCCCTCTTAAGTCCAGGGCTTTCCCTCTCAATTATTTCCTATTTATCCTGGATATAGCTCACTTCGTATGTATTTGTTTGCATGTTGTCTCCTTCATTAGACTGTGAGCTCCGGGAGGCCAGGGACTGTCTTTTGTCTCTTTTTGTATCCCCACTGCTTAGCACAGTACCAGGCACATGGTAGGTACTTGATAAATGTTTATTGATAGAGCCAAGATTCTTTGTTTAAAAAGATTTTTTCCAGGGGCAGCTAGGTGGCACAGTGGATAGGGCACCAGCCCTGAAGTCAGGAGGACCTGAGTTCAAATCTGGCCTCAGACCAAACACTTAACACTTACTAGCTGTGTGACCCTGGGCAAGTCACTTAACCCCAACTGCCTAAAAAAAAAAAAAAAGTTTTTTTCCCCCAGTTAACTGTTTACCTTCTAATCCTAATTGCATTTATTTTGCTTATTTAAAACTTCAAAAATTATTCATTTTTACTTGTTTGATCATCTCTATTCCTTGTTCTTGTTTAATTAATAATTGTCCCCCACCCGTAATCATGAAAATGATCTCTTTTCCTCTAGTTTATTTATGACATGACTTTCTATATTTAGGTCTTGGATTCATTTGGAGCCCAGGTGGTGTGAGGTGTTGATCTAAACCTAATTTCTGCCACATTACTTTCCAGTTTTGCCCACTGTTTTTGTCAGTGAAGGAATCCTAACCCAGTCAGTCGTTGGCATCCTTGGATTTATTAAACACTTTACCACTCTATTCTGTTGATCAAATGTTCTGTTTTTTAACCAGTGCAAAATAGTTTTACTGATTAAATGAAGAAGGGAGGGAAGGAAGGATACATTTATTATGCATTTACTATTTGCTAAACAGTGGATATACAAATAGCAAAGCAAGATTATCCATGTTCTCAAGGAGTTCACATCTTGACCACACCTATAGAGAGGATGAAAGGATCCCCTGGTCTTAAGAGTGAAGCTGAGGGTGGGTAAGATTTGCCATTTCCTTCTCTAGCTCTTTTTACAGATGAGGAAACTGAGGCAAACAGGGTGTATTGCCAGGTGAGAGGACAGTCCTAGTGGTCCAGAGGGCCTAGTGGGAGGATGGCTAGGCTCCTCTCATTCCTACTTTTTCCATTATTTCCCTTGGGATGCTTTACCTTTTTTCTCCAGATGAATTTTGTTGTTTTCTCTAGATCAGCAAATCTGGATGATTCCAAAAACTGCCTTCATTAGGATAGGTTAGAGAAGATGGAGTGAGAGAACAAATCCTAAGGAAATAGGAGTCTCAGGGGACTTAAAAATGAATCGGAGTAAAGTGTGTGATGTGACGGTCAGAAAAGCCGTCTGTCCTCTGCTGCCTCCTGAGGGGCCTCCCGTCTGGGAGGAGAGACAGGATTTCATCACCGTCTGCCCTCGCCACATCTGAGAAGTACATAGGCATCACATAGAGTTATCGAAGTGGAGCATGCCCAGAAGAAGGCAGCCAGAGCAGCGTGAGATTAAAAGATCGTTCGGAGGAGCTGGGGTCCTGGGGAAGGGGCGATAACAATCTCCAGGGATTTAAACGGCTGTCATAAGGAAGGGGCAGCGGGGTGGCTCAGTAAATAGAGCTCTGGGCTTAGAGGCAGGAGGACTCATCTCCCTTTACTAGCTGCGGACCCTGGGCAAGTCACTTCACCCAGTTTGCCTCAGTTTCCTTATCTTTAAAGTGAGCTGGAGAAGGAAATGGCAAACTGCTCCGGTAACTTTGCCAAGAAAACCCCAAATGGGGCCATGGAGAGCTGGACACGACTGAGAAACAACAACAGGTGGAAGAAGGATTAGGTGTGTAATGTTTGGTCCTGAGAGAAAGAACTAGGAACATTGCGGGGGAGTTGCCAAGCGTAAGAGTAAAATCCCTAAAAACCTGAGCTTTCTGAAAGCAGAGTGGGCAGCTCTGTGTACGTCCTCCTCGGACATCTTCAGGCTGCGGCTGCAGCCCCACTTTTGGGGATTCTTTGGTTTGGGTTGGTCTTGGTGGTTCTGAGGGCCCTTCTGCAGATGTGCCCATCCTCCCACGTCCGTATGAAAAAGGGAACCCGAAGATGCAGAAGTGTGTCTGCTGTTTCAGGAGTTGGTGACCTTCAAGGACGTGGCTGTGGAATTCACCCTGGAGGAGTGGGGACACCTGCACTCTTTTCAGAAAGCACTGTACAGGGACGTGATGCTGGAGAACTACAAGAACCTGGTCTGCCTAGGTAAGAACAGCGTCCCCCTGCTTACTCCATGAATACCTCGCATTTATAGAGCGCCATTTGTGTGGGTTTTTGAAGCACTTTACACATATTACCTCATTTAACCCTGGGAGATAGGAGCTGCTATCCCCATTTTTACAGATGAGGTAACTGAGGCAAGCAGATGCAAAGTAACTTCTCCAGGCTCACACAGGTAGGAAGTGTCTGAGGCTGAATCTGAACTCAGGTTTCCCTGACTCCAGGCCTGACGCTTTATGTACTCTGGCACCCCATTATGTGCTGTGGGGTTCAAGGGTACAGATATGGTTCATTCTTTTGTGGACTCAGGATAGGAAACTTGTGAATGTGCTGTGGTTTGTACCAGTGGAGGGTGGCAGCTGGAGCTCCTGCCTCTCACTCTGTGATCTGGCAGCTCCAAGATTCTTCCCTTCAGACTCTGAAGATATGAAATGTCCCTTTCATCTGAACCCACCTCCTTTCCCTCCTACTTCCTAGCAAGTTAAGGGTGTCCTACCTTAAGAGGTCCTTGTCATTCTCTAGGCCTTCCTTACCTGGCCATTTGTCTCCAAAGAGATGCTGGTCACATCCCAAGCAGAACCCAACACATTTCCTTTTTCCACTGATAGGGCTGGCAGTTTCCAAACCACATGTGATTTGCCAGTTGGAGCAAGGGAAAGTCCCTTGGATGCCAGAGGGTGATATCCCAAGAACCCCCTATCCAGGTGAGTGAATGAGACCCCCAGCACGTCATCACCAACAACACCACAGCTGATCATTGAGGGGGAAAGAATTTTGAAAATGTTGGGCAGGGAGGTCTCCTTCCAAACTCCCTCCACCTGGGAAGGTCAGCGGAGGCGGTCCCTGATGAGCTGGTTCGGCTTGTCTGCACTGAAGCAAAAGACTCCCTGATAGGGGAAGACTCCCCCCAGTACAGACCCCCGTTCTCAGATGGGAGGGGCGTTTTTAGGAAGCGTTAGCTCGCTCTTTTCCAACTTATATTGTTGGCTCTTTCTCAAGAGCCATTCTGCTTCCCTTCCTTATCCATTTGTTATCCTTTTTCAAATGTGTGCCTTAACCCAACATGTGCATTTTGCGTGTATTTTTTGTGAAAAAGCTATCCTATTGGCTTACGTGCCACCTCCTGGTCAGTTTCTTGGTGAATACTTTAAAAGGATTATGTTGCTGTAAGAATGTGTTCCACATAATGTGTGAAACGTGGAGGGCTTTAAGTGCCAAACAGAATCACTTGGATGTGATTCTAGAGAATTAGAGGGAACTCCGGGAATTTTTTGAGCAGGGGAGTGAAATGGTCCGACTTTTGCTTAAGAAATATCGCTCTGATAGCGTGGTGTACGGGAAGAAGACGAGAGAAACTGGTGGACTTGAGCCCAGTTAAGAGGCCATCTCCAGGTAGTCCTGCTGAGAAGTGATGAGACCCTCAACTAGGGTAGTCGCCATATGAGTGGAGAGACATATTGTGGAGGTGGGATCAACAAGACTTCACAGGTGATTAGAGGGAGAGTGAGGGGCCTGGATGACACTCAGGCTGGGCACCTTGGTCATTTGAAGGGCAGAAGTACCCTTGACAGGAACAGGGAAGTTAGGGAAAAAAATTGATTATGGGATTCACTTTCCCTCATTTGGAAAATGTATACCTAACTATTTCACATGGTTGTTTTAAGAAGAATTATTTTTATAAACTCTAATTGACTAAACAAACATAAAGCAGAATATGTTTGACAACAGTTTGTTTAATGGAGAAAAGAGAACGTAGGCCCAAGTGTTAGGCAGAAGAAACAGAAGATATTTATGTTTTTGTTTTTGTTTTATTTTATTTTAGATTGGGATACTGGACCTGAAACCGTGGAGACAGCTCCAAAGGTGGACATCTCTATGGAAAAATCATTCCAAGAAAAATTTGAAAGGAGTAGTCTCTTTCTCTCCAAGTTTGAAGAAGCCTGGGAATGTAATGCCAACTTAGAAAAGGAGCAGGGAGGTGAGGAGAAACAGTCAAGGCAAATTAAAAACACCCCAACGAAAGCTCCCCAAAAAGGGACAGGACATGTATATGATAAATATAATAGAGGCTTCTATCTAGGACCAATACTTTTCCCGCAACATAGAGTGTCTGTTGAAAAGGACTTCCATCAGTGTGATGTTCACAAAAAGAACTGTAGATTCTATTCAAACTTGAATAAATGTAATTGCATCTGCTCAAAGAAGATGTTTTCTAAGTTTAATGAATGTGAGAAATTCTTTAGTTATAATTCAGACCTTAGTGACAACCATAGAATA
>NW_020953945.1:0-30692 GCF_900497805.2 Vombatus ursinus | reverse complement strand
CTGGAGAGAAACCTTATAACTGTATTGAATGTGGGCAGGCTTTCCGATGGAGAACAGGACTTACTGAACATCAGAGAATTCATAGTGGAGAGAAATCTTACAATTGTAAAGAGTGTGGAAAGGTTTTCCACCAGAGAACACGTCTTGCTCAACATCAAAGAATTCATACTGCAGAGAAACCATATAAATGTAGTGAATGTGGGAAAGCCTGCCACCGAGGCACACATCTTACTCAACATCAGAGAATTCACACTGGAGAGAAACCTTATAAATGTAAAGAATGTGGGAAGGCCTTCTGCCATAGAACACCTCTTGCCAAACATCAGAAAAGTCATACTGGAGAGAAACCTTATGAATGTGATGAATGTGGGGAATCCTTTTGCCAGAACAGAGAGCTTAGAAAACATCAGATAATTCATACTGGAGGGAAAACTCAGGAATGAGGAAAGGGCTTCCTGGATTAACTGATTGCTTAATCAATATGAGTGAGTTCACGACAAAGGAAACTAAATGTAGTGAATATGGGAAGTTCTTCCTTGAGAACACACATGATAGGAATCATACTGGAGAGAAACTTTGTGAATGCAATGATTTTGCATTTAAGTAGCATGAGCAAAATTTCAGCCAAAGCACATATCCATTTAATATTAAAGAATATAAAAGGAAATCCCTATAAATGCAGCAAATTCCTGTCTCATTTCTCAGTGGCTATTCCAAACCTTTTTCTCCTTAAGACCACAGATGTCTCCTTAAATCTTATGGAAACAATATACAACATTTTTTTTAGCTCATAGCAAAAGTATTTATTAAGATGAATGGTAAGAACAATAGCTATAAAACCCTCCCAACAACCTGGGGTACACTCACAAAACCACCGAACGTTTGTGGGAAGAGTGACCACCAACTTGGAGTGTGATAGGAGTGAGGCATACATAGAAGGAAACACACATGGGCAAGGCCGTTCCTGCCCCTTGTATGGCAAGGACTAGAGGTCCTTTCCTTTTAGAGCCCTTTCCATAGCTCAGATCTTGATTGCTAAGGTCACTATAATATACTCTTTACTGAGAAAATGATGGTAATCTCATAGTTGTTCACTCCCTTAACTTTCAGTCCTCCAAAATCCCCGCAGCTTATCACTCCAAACTGTGTTGCAGTCATAGAAGAATATGTACACTTTGCTAAGGCTAAATCCTTGGTCTGTGCCCTTGATCTTATCCTTTCCTTACTGTTCCAGAGCTTTATTCTAGTACACATTCTCTCTCTCTCTCTCTCTCTCTCTCTCTCTCTCTCTCTTTCTCTCCCCCCCCAATCTTTTTACTCTTTACTGGCTCATTTCTAGTTACGCACAAACATACCCCAGTTCTCCCAATACCAAAAAGAAACAAATCCATCATTCTTATGCAGCTATGCTTTTTATGCAGTTACCATCCCATATATCTTCTACTCTTCTAAGCTTCTTTTAAAATTTTCTTATACACATTGTCTCTAATTTGTCGTCACCGTCACCACCATCTCAACAATGCCTTGCAATCTGATTTCTTGCAACCACTCACTTGAAACTGCTCTCTTAAAAGTCATCATCGTCTTCCTAATTACAATATTCAATAGTTGTGTTTTCATCTCTTTCCCTCTGAAGTCTTAGACACTGTTGATTTCATATTTTTTTTTTGCATATTGTCCCCTTGTCTTCAGAGACATCGCACTTACTTGATTCTCATGTGATTTTATGTGCTGTTTTCTTTTTTTAACTGGTTATTTTTATGTTCCCTAACCTTTTAAGGGGGATGTTCTCCTAAGGTTTTACCCTTGGCCTTATTTCCTTTTGCTACTCTCCCTATCGGGAATCTCATCGAACTTCCTTTTTGGGGAAGGGCCCAGACCAGCCGTTCCTCATTTGCTAGACTTCACCACAGTTCCCCTAAGTTAGCATCTCCTTCTTCTCTCCCCACTTTTCAGCTTTTTTTTCCATCTTCCCTTCTATATATTATCTTCCTACATTGGAATGTAAGCTCCTTGTGGCCAAGGACCTTTTCTTTTTGCTTATGTTTGTATCCTCAGGACTTAGCACATCGTAATAAATGCTTGTTGGCTGACTGGGAAGAGATTGTCAAAAGTGTGTCAGAGGCCAAAGTGGGAAAAATACAGCAGAGAGAAGAAATGACTTAAGCAAAAACTTTTTCACCCCAACTGTAGGTTTACAGAAAACCTTCACCAGCTTCAGCTTTATTTGGACTTTAGAGGAGAGAAACAAACACTTCAAAGAGGCAAATTTAAGCTTGATGTTCAGAAAGCATCCAGAATGGGTTCCTTAACAAGTAGTGAGCTTCCTGTCATTGGAGGTCTCCAAAAACATATAGACTCCAGGTGACACACTTGTCAAGTGTGTAGTAGCAGGAGTTCCTCTGTGCCTATGGGTTGGATTAGATAGCTGCTGAAATCCCTTTCTATTTCATATCAAATTCAAATTCAAGAATGGTTTCTATATCAGTAATAAGCAATTCTGTTAAAATATAATCAGGTTTTGTTTTTTTTTGTCATGTAATTCAGTGGTTGCCATGTCCAGTGCCTCCCTGTTCCAAAGCTGAAGAAAGTACTTAAGCTGTATAGACATGGAGCTCCTATATAGTGTACAAATCTTGACTTCACCCATTATTCTTGATCCAGGTTTACCACCTTTTCCCCTTTTTTTCTTGACTTCCATATACGGTACTTTATTTTTGTTAATACAAACATTTTAATGAAAGCAATATGAGTTTTTTGGTAAAATTTTTTATGTTAAACTTTATTACAACATGAGAAAAGAAAAAAAAAACATTGCCATGTACACAGCAGACTGTAAGAGAGTATTCAATATAAAAAAATAAATTTTCATTTCAAGAAAACTTATATAATAAATACATGTAGTTTTCAAAGCTGCTCAGCTTTTCTTTGCTTCCTTGTCGGTTTTCTTTTCTCTGCTGTGCGCTTTTTACTTTATTTTTCCCAACCCTAAAGAAGGCTAAAATTAAACACACACACATACATACGTATATATGTATATATATATACATATGTATGGATATATATATGTATATACATATACATGGATGTCTATAAGCATACATGTATGTACTCATACCCATATATGCTTTATTTTCTCCTATCATCTGTTTTTCTGAAGGTGGATAGCATCTTCATAAGTCCAAGTCTTTCCATGTTCTTCTAAATCAACCAGCACATGATTTCCTATGCCACAGCAATATTCCAATCCAATCACATCCTATCTGAGAGATTGTCTTTGAAAGTTTTTACCCCCAATTTTCTGTATTCCTTCTGTTCTTGGCTACATAGGTTTCATTTTATACAAGAAAATTTTAATTTAAAATAATAAAAATTGTCCTTTTTATACTTAATGCTCTTGCCTTATAATATAAGGTCTGATACTGCTGAATCTACTTCCTTTACATCTTTTTCCCCTGGTTTCTTTGAAGCTCCTGACCTTTTTCTTTTTCCAGACAAAATTAACTTTGTTGTTGTTTTTTTCTAACTCATTAAGTTAAATTTTTTTTAGTAATTTAGTTGGGATGACCTTGAGTAGATTAGTTATTTGAAACTATCATTTTAAAAATTATATTGGCATTACCTACCCATGAACAATAAATATTACTTCAGTTATTTAGATCTGAGTTTATTTGTATAAAAAGTGTTTTATGTTTATGTTCATATAACTCCTGTGTCTGTTTTGGCACGTATATGCTCAGGTATTTTATACTGTCTAGGTATTTTAAATGGTCTAAAACAATATTGAATAATATTGCTGACACAGTGTAGTTTCTCTATTTTTCACTTTTGATTAAATATATTTTAAGTTTGACTTTGTCTGAGATCATGATTACTATCCCTGCTTTTTTTACCTACTAAATTCTACTCCTGCTGTTTATTTTTTTATCTTTGTGTATATCTCTCATTTTTATAATATTTCCTGAAAGCAGCATATTGTTCAATTCAGATTTTTAATCTGCTTTCCATTTCCATTTTATGGGTAAATTTGTCCCATTCACATTCTAAGTTACAATTACTTGTGTATTTTCCTCCTTCCTAGTTTTCTTCACTATTCTTCTCACCCTATCTACTCTATTCCTCCTCTCTCCTCTGCTTTACTTCTACCTGCTACCGTAATCTCTTATTCCTTAACTTACTCACCCTTCTAAAAGTCCCTCACTTATCCTCTTTCCCCACCTTATCCCCTTGCTCTCTTATTTCTTTCTGAATTTAGAAGACTTTTATACCCTTCTAGATGTATATGTTGTTCCCTCTTTAACCCATTCCCAATGAGAATAAGGTTCCAACACTACTCCTTCTACCCCCTACTAGCTTCTTGTATCTATTTTTCCTTATGCCTTATTTGTATGAGATAATTACTCCTTTTTATCTTTCCCTACACAGTTTTATTTTTTAAGAATCACCCCATCATACTCAGGTCAGCCCACACCTTTCTTTCAAACTACCCAAATTATGATGACAATCGTAAGAGTACTGTTAATATTTTCACTACAAAGTAAACAATTTGACCTTATTGAATCCCTCATAATTGGTCTTCAATGTTTATCTGATATTTCTCCTGGATGTTTTATGTTGAATTTTCCCTTAAGTTCTGGGGTTTTTGTCAGAAAAACCTGAAAGTCTTTGAGTTTGTTAAATGTCCTTTTTTTTTCCCATTCAGGATTATACCTAACTTTGCTGGGTAAGTTACCCTCAGTTGTAACCAGAGTTCTTTTGCTCTGTGGAATATAGTATTCCAAGACCTATGGTCCTTCAAGGTAGTAGCTGCTAGATCTTGTGTAATCTTTATTGTAACTCCATGATATTTAAATTGTTTTTTTCTTGTTGCTTCCAATATTTTCTCCTTAACCTGGGAACTTTGAAACTTGGCTATGCTGTTCCTCTAAGTTTTCCTCCTGGGATCTCTTTTAGGTGGTGATCCATGGATTTTTTCTTTTTTTACTTTGCCTTCTTGTTCTAGAACTTCAGGGCAATCTTCCTTGATAATTTCTTGTAGTATTGTACCAAGATTCTTTTTTTAGTATAGTAATTTTCAGGTAGTTCGACTATTCTTATATTGTTTCTCTTTGATCTGTTGTCCAGATCAGTTGTTTTTCTGATGAGATGTTTCACATTCTCTTCTATTTTTTTCATTCTTTTGATTTAGTTTTATCATTTCTTAGTGTCTTAGAATGTCCTTAGCTTCCCCTCGCCCAATTCTAGTTTTCAAGGAATTATTTTCTTCCTTAAGTTTTTGATTCTCTATTTCCAGTTGGTTAACTTTCTTTTCATAATTTTCTTGATTTTCTTGGATTGCTCTTATTTTTTTTCTAATTTCTCCTCCATCTCTCATTTGATTTTAAAAGTCCTTTTTAAGTTCTTCCAAGAACTCTTTTTGTGCCTGGGACCATTTGACAATTCTCATTGAAAAAGGAATGACTTTTTTTTTAGTTTCATTATCTTCCTCTGACTATGAATCCAGATCTTCTCTATCCCCATAGTAACTATCTATGGTTCTGTTCTTTCTCCTTTGCTTACTCATTTTTATTGATTTTATTTTTAGCAGCTATTAGTGTAATCAAGTTGTAGTTCCAAGGTATAGGGAACATAGCCCCAAGCCTCAGGTCCTTCTTACTCTTATTTTCTGAGGTCTGTCCAGGGGCCTAACCTTAGGCTCTCCTTTCCATTCCTAAGCCACAGCTACAGCCCCCAGTCACACTTTTCCACAAATGACTTTGCTCCCTGTGGTCCCTGGTGTCTGCAAACTACACCTGTCCTCTCTACCCTGGAAATGAAAGCAGGGATTCTGCTCTCCTGCAAATGCCCACAGCCAGTAGGGTCCCTGACCCTCACTATTGTACTCACCAGGTGTGTGCTAGCTCCTCCATGCAGTCACAGCCAGGACATCTCTGATCAGCACAGCCATGCTTGGGGACAGTGGAAGGTCCTTCAGTCTTTTTCTACTCATCCATCAGACCCCCATGCTGCAAGATAAAAGTTTCTAAGGCTGAGGCTTCCTTGCCACCCAGCTGGCCTCAGGGCGTGTTGTTTGTTGATTCTGCAGTTGACTTCACTCAGGCCAAACCTGGACATCAAGTCTGCTGGGGTCTTCTCAAATTGTCTTAGGAGGACAACTGCTTTACACCGTGTTATTTCTGCTGCTCTGAGCTTATGCTCCGTCTTTTTTTTTATGGAGGAAATTTGAAGGGTCAAAAGTTTTCTGACCTACTCCACCATCTTTCCAGAATCCTCTCCCTGAATTTTTCTTAATATCCTCCCCTATTTTCAAGTTTTCATTAAAATCACTGAGTATCAAAGGATATGTTAAATTATTTTGGAGAGAATTTTTGAGTTCTTTATAGAATTTCTGTGCATCTTCATTCTCTTCAATGGATATTGGTGCATAAGCTACAATTATTTAAATGGTGGCCTTCTTGCATATTCAATATATTGCAATATCTCACACACACACACACACACACAATACTGCCATACAAGATGACCAGATTCCTAGGAGATAGTGCTTCTGATCTTTTGACATATGACAACTCCTTTTATTCACCTCTCTAAGCATAGAGCCATCTTCCTGTTAGGCTATAACTTCTTTACTATGACTTCATTTATAGCAGGAATGGTAAGTTTAATACTATTTAGTTCCTCTGGTAATATGATCACTCACAGGTTATTGTTAAAGGATCTAGCATTCAGACTATCAACAATTAATTTAATGTTTATAAACTATCTAAAAAATTTATTCTTAGCATGGTCTTACCCTTTCCACCACTCTGCTGTTATCACTGAAGAAACAGAAAGGGGAAATACAGGATTGAAGATCATTTAAATTAGTATTATTATGGGTAGCTATGACCAAAAAATTCATTTTTTTCAAATGGCTATCTTATTGGTGAAGAGCCTTTCCATATTTTACTTCGTTGGTGTTCAGGAAGCAGAATTAGACCAGCTGTGTGACTCTGGGCATGTCATTTAACTGTGTTTGCCTCAGTTCCTCATTTGTAAAATGAGCTGGAGAAGGAAATGGGCAAACCACTCCAATATCTTGCCAAGAAAAGCCCAAAGTGGGTCACAAAGAGTTGGACATAGCTGAACATGCAGTACAGTACTGGAACCTTACTCAGAGTCTTTCCTTATATTCCCTGACAGAACTCTTAAGTTCACTCTCATAGTCTTCAAGAACCCAAAGACAACCCCTCCTCATACCACAATGAGGCATCAGAATTCAACAATGGATGATGATGTCAGGAAACAATACTCTGTAGTATAGACCACATTTTTACATCGAGCAACTGATTAAAAAATTTAGAGAACATAAGATTCTATTGTTCTTATTGTTTAATGATCAAAAACATCTGATTCAGTAAAACAAAAATAACACTTTAAAGACTGCTCTAACAATGTGTCTCCCATTGGTAACGGCATAATTATTGGTGATTTTTGGAAAGATAAGTCTGCAAGTAAGCTTGACGCAGTGTTTGGTGATATCAGGTGATGTGTAAATCAGAGAAACATGTGTAGTACTGGCGACCACCCTAAATAAAACCGGAGTCAAAGTCAGAGTGCAGAAAGAGTTTTATATTTTCTCATGAGAAAGGGCATAGCCTTTGTCGTTCACGTGACAGCAGTCAGGGGAGTGCAAAGTCTGTTAATGGAGAACAAAGTTTTGTAATCCTAACGCGATACCCCCTCCCCATTCCTGAACCCTTCTTCCCATTGGCTGGGTTTCAGGGTGCACAATCTAAACGTGGCTTTCCAAGACCCTTATTTGGAAATATTTGCCTAGAGACAAAGAATCAGGAGGACTTTTGATAACCATTTAGAAGTTCTGCCTAAAGACAGGTAAGTAGGAAGCCTCTGGAGGTCAGGCTAGCCATCTTTCGCAATGTTTATCTTGCTAGAGGAGATGGAACACAGGTCAGCTCTTGCTTCTTTGGGAGTACAAAGGGAATTTATGAGTTTTAGTGCTGAGGAAACTTAATCCATCTCACTCAGACATTTCCTTGCCAAGGGGTCTCAACTGTAATGGAAGAGATACAACAGGGTCCAAGTTGAAGTAAGGTTCTTTTTCGTTGGTGAAGCCTTGCAACTCATTTCAATCATCTCCTAGAACAAAGGTTGGCAAAATCTAACCCATGGCCTGTTTCTGTACTGCCCACAGGCTAAGAGTGTTTTTTTTTTTACATTTCAAAAGAGAATAAGATTTTACATTTTTACATTTTAAAGTAAAATAATGCTTTATTTTTAAAAACGTAAAAAGAAATCTTAGCTCACTGGACCATACAAAAATACTCTAGGGGCAAAATCCAAACTGTAGTTTGCTGCCTTGGAACACTGAAGAGCCTCCGGGATGAGATCCATAGTCACTTAGGAGAGATTGACCTACATATTCACACTGGAAGAAAATAACTGGATGAAGAAAGCTTATTTCCAAACTATGACATGCAGTTAGATAGACAACCTATATCCAGAAGAATACAAAAATTTTAGGAAAATGAAAAATGACTTGGTCTCAGAATTAAGCAGGAGTAGAGTGGGCTGTAAGAAGTTACACAGCTCCCCAAACTTCTCCCTAAAATGGAGGCCTGTATTTCAAATAGCAGTGTTCTCTTGGCAGAGTTGTATGGAAGGAAGGCATGGAAAACCACAGCTGAAAAATTAAAAAGTATCAGTGGTTCTATAAAGAAGTCCATGGTGAGTGACTACAACAGATGAGGAATTTTGAAGAAGCCAAGGTAAAGATATCGAAGAAAAGTATGATTGAGAAAGAAGAAAAGCTGGTCGTGTGGCAATAGATGGTCCATGTGCAACAATTGAATCCTTGCGACGTTAACAGAAGGGAAACCCCTCCCTGTGGGGTGGAGCCATCGGTCTTGGCCTGTTCTTGATGAAACCTCTCTGGTTGTTTGTACGCTATGAGAATGAGGCATACATGATATTCCCATTAGTCACATTACTGGTTACAAAATATAAAAGATCACTGGAACAAACTAGTACCTTCGTCTGGGGGTTTGAGGGCCTATGGGAGTCTGAACAGGTGATCAGGCCCCTTCTTTGTTTTCCCCATCATATCAGTGAATTCTTTCTAAACAGGGGATTTTATGGCAAGCTAGCAGCCATACCAGAGAATAAAAAGGAGCCCCAAACTTAATGTAGCCCAGTGGAATTTTTAACAATGTACTGAAGTTGCACATGACCAGGTCACAGACAGGAAATGGAGCTAAGAATGCACCTGTTGGTTCACAAGTCCTAAGCAAGCGGGTAAACCAGCCATAGGCCATAGGCCCAGCCTGTAGGGTGACAACAGCAACATGGCCCTCCAGTATCCCCTTTTTATACAGAGCATCCTGTGGTCTTAGTGTAGTTGTGATTTCTGATATTTGTAAAGCTTTTGGCACAGTTCCTGGTGCATAGTAGGTACTACATAAATGCTAGTTATTATTATTATTATTTTACATGAGACTGGGGGCCAGGAGATGGGTTAAAGCCAGATACATAGATCTGAGAATCGTTTACATAGACACGATAATTGAATCCATGGGAGCTGATGAGATCATCAAATGAAACAGAACAGAGGGAGAAGAGAAGAGGGCCCAGGACAGAACCCTGAGGAATCCTCATAGCAGTTATGACCTAGAGGATGACCCAGCAAAGGATACTGGAAGGGAGTGGTCAAACATGTAGGAGGGAAGCCGCGAGAGAGTGGTATCAGAAAAAGTGAGAGAGAACAGAGAATCAAAGAGAAGACAGTGATTGGAAATGCCAAAGGATTCAGAGAGGCAAAAAAGAATGACGCTGAGAAAAGGTTATCAGATTTGGCAATTAAAAGATCGCCAGAAAGTTTGTGGGGCAGCCAGGTGGTGCAGTGGGTAGTGCACCAGGCCTGGAATCGAGAGGAATTGAGTTCAAATCTGGCCTCAGATTGGCTCTGTGACCCTGGGCAAGGGGATTAACCTTGTCTACCTCAGTTTCCTTATCTATAAAATGAGCTATAAAAGGAAATGGCAAACCACTCCGGTATCATTGCCCCAGAAAACCCAAAAATAGAGTTACAAAGAATTAGACACAACTGAAAAAGGACTGAACAAAAAGAAATATTGGAGACAGTATTTTCTGTTGAATGAAGAGGCTGGAGGTCAGATTGCAGAGGAAAGGAAGTGAAGACACCAGTTATGGATAGCTTTTTCAAGGAGTTTGGGCATGAAAGGGAAGAAAGCTATAGGATGACTGATATGATATTGCTTGCCTTATTAGTGGGTAGGGGAGAGACTGGAGGGAGAAAATTTGGAACTCAAAATTTGATTAAAAAAAGTTACAAATAAATCATTTTTAAGAAGAGGTTTTCTTATTTTTTTCATTCTTTTTAAAAATTAATTTATTTTGAATTATCAACAATCACTTCCATAAGCTTTTGAGTTTTAATTTTTTCTCCCCCTCCCTTCCCAAGATGGCACGCAATCTGATATAGGCTATACATATACATTCCTATTAAACATATTTTCACATTAGTAATTTTGTAAGTAAGAATTAGAACTAACAGCAGGAACCACCAGAAAGAAGAAACAAAACACAACAGAAGAAAAAATATAGTAAATAGTATGCTTCGATCTGCATTCAAACTCCATAGTTCTTTCTTCTTTGTGGATAGCATTTTCCATCATGAGACCTTTGGAGATGTCTTAGATCCTTGTATTGCTGAGAAGGGTTAAGTCTATCAATATTATTCATCTCGCACGTGGCTGTTACTGTGTACAATGTTCTCCTGGTTCTGCTCACTTCACTCAGCATCAGACAATACAAGTCTTTCCAGGTTTTTCTGAAGTCAGCCTGCTCATCATTCCTTATAGCACAATAGTATTCCATTACATACATATACCACAACTTGTTCAGCCATTCCCCAACTGATGGGCAACTTCCCAATTTCCAATTCTTTGCCAGACAGGTTTTCTTATTGAAAAAAACAAAACAAAACAAAACACCTCTACTTTTTTTTTTTTTTTTTGGCTAGGCAATGGGGTTAAGTGACTTGCCCAGGGTCACAGAGTTAGTAAGTGTTTTTTTGTGTCTGGGGCTGGATTTGAACTCAGGTCCTCCTGAATCCAGGGATGGTACTCTATCCATTGCACCACCTAGCTGCCCCAGACACCTCTACCTTCTTAAAATGAAGAGGAGACAGTCTCCTTATTAAACAGGTATTAATTTAGTCAGATGCAAAATGACTCAGCTGAAAACAGCTAACAGCAGCTAACTTTGCTAGACAACTTTTCTCCAGTGCAGAGAGACAATGAGGCAGCTGCCATTACTTTTGTGGTGAGGTTAGGGTTAAATCATGGGAGAGCCTTTCCCGGAAAGGTTGCCTCTAAGCTTGTGATTCCTCCCCCAGGTTCACCTACCCTAGCGGTGCTTTCTATGCCTCCCTATGCACCACCTGCCTCGGTCCACAGCCTCAACATCCTTCTGTCTACTCAACGCAATCCGTTTGAGTCCAGCAAGTGGGGTCTGTTGGCACCCTTGATTCCTCCCCCCCCCATATTCCAGTTCCACTCCTATGACCCCAGCTATCTGGAGGGCAATTCCTGCCTCTGACTGAAGCCAGGCAGTGGGCACAACCATCTCTGCTGCTTTCTTTACCACTGGGGGGGGGGTCCCAAAAGCTTTACTGTACCTTTAAGTGATTAAAACCTAAAGGAGCAGGAAGCCATCACTAAGATTTAATAATTTAAATCTGCACCAAGACTTCTGAGATGCCTGCTTACCTCTGGTCACCTCAGAGAGATGGTCTCTGCTCTTCTCTCTCCACTTTGGCTCTCACCAATAGGAAGGGACAGTTCTGAGGGTCTTGATTATCCTGCCAACTGCAACGAGTGTATGTCAGGCATGGGGTTCAAGTTCAGGATCTTGGGGACCACCATGGCCATAAGAGCACTGAAGGTAATTTTTCAAGTAGCAGAGAATGTGAAGGAGAAGGAGCTTGTATTTCTAATTCCAGGCAGTAGGGCCTGGTGACATCCCTGAGGAGCAGAATGGCTGACTGGGGAGCTCCCAGCATCATGGATCTGATCTAGCTAGAAGTCTTGCTGACTGAGGTCAGAGGAAGCAAGGAAACAAACACTTAGGAAGCACCTACTCTGTGCCGGGCCCTGTGCTAAGCTCTCTACAATGACCTCATCTGATCCTCACAACAACCCTGGGAGGGAGGTGCTGTTATTATCCTCATTTTACAGTCAACTGAGGCAGACAGAGGTGAAGTGATTGCCCAGAGTCATCCAGCTAGTAAATGTCTAAGACTGATTTGAATTCAAGTCTTCCTGACTCAAGACCCAGAGCTCTATCCACTGTGGCACCAGCTAGCTGACCCCACCCTGGAACATTGACTTCTTTGTCAGGGTACCAGCTCAGTGATTTGATCTTTTCCAACACATCACCCAATGAGTTAGCACTTGGGTGTTAGACAACACATAAGGACAAATAAGGGATTCTGGCAGCTGGGTTCAGGGAAAGGCGACTATACATCTGAAATCCAGAGACCTTTTTATTTAACCTGTCTTTATACAAATATACTATTTGGCATATATATATGTTTATAACATAAATATACATAATATTTGCATATGTTTATATAAATATACTATTCCATCTGGTACACAATTAGAGCGACCCAGGAGTGGGATGGGCTGTCTCATGAGGGAGTGGAATCCCCCTCATTGGAAGTCTTCAGGAAAAGCCTTGATGAGTACTTGCTGGGCATGCTGAAGAGGGAAGCCTTCTTCACTTACCAGTTAGGCCACCCCTGAGTTCCTTTCCAACCCCGAGATCCCGTTATTCCCTGATGTTTATTACTTTCATAAGGTTTTATATTCAGAGATTTCCTTGCCACTGTTAACAGTCTCACAGTGAGTGGGTTCCTTTCTCCAACACAGAACCTTCCCATATTCTTTATATTCCTAAGGTTTCTCTCCAGCATGGATCCTTCAATGTTGAGTAAGTTCCTTTCTCCGGCAGAAGGTCTTCCCACATTCATTACATTTGTGAGGCTTCTCTTTAGCGTGAACTTTATGATGCTGTGTAAGATATACTCTCTGGTGAAAAGCCTTCCCACATTCATTACATTGATAAGGTTTCTCTCCAGGATGAATTTTCTGATGTTGAATAAGTTGTACGCGCTGGCAGGTCTTTCCACACTCATTACACTCATACGATTTCTCTCTTTTATGACTTTTCTGATGTACATTAAGTTGTGTGCTCCAACTAAAGGCTTTCCCATGTGTATCACATTCATAAGGCTTCTCTCCAATGTGAATTCTCTGATGTTGAATAAGGTGTACTCTTTGGTGGAAGGTTTTCCCACATTCATTACATTCATAGGGTTTTTCTCCAGTGCGAATTCTCTGGTGTTGACTAAGTTCTTTGCCACTGAAGAAGGCCTTCCCACATTGGTTACATTTATAGGATTTCTTTCCAGTGTGAAGTCTCTGATGTTGAGTAAGTTGTATGCTCCAGTGGAAAGCCTTCCCACATTCATTCCATTTATAAGGTTTCTCTCCAGTATGAACCCTGTGAGAAGAAACAAGTGATGACTGCTGGTAGGTTTTCCCATATTTTTTGAATTCATAAATTTTTTCCCCAGCATGTAGTATACCTGAATTATCCCTGATGGATATTTCCATTATATTGACTTAGGTCAGAATCCTGCCTGAAGCTTTTTCTCTGTGTGTTACATTTATGGAGACTCTTTTTTATAGACATTCTGTGTTGTGAAAAAGGGGCTGGTCCTAGATTTAATGTTTTGCCACACTGATTGAATTCATGGCCTCTTGCTTCATTAGGAATTTTCTACTGGGTGATTTTTACTTGCCTACAATGTTGCTTCTCCTTTTTTCTCCCGCCTCTCTAACCTGGAATGACATTCACAGCTTTCTCCTAATTTGGGGACACAGGTACCATTCTTTGTGAGTTTTTCCTGGGAATGCTATTCCCAAAAATGTATGGCTTTGGAGTTGAGTACCTGGCTTCAGTTCTAGTCTTCGACTCTGAAAGAAAATAAAAAATGTCAGTGGCCTCTGCTCCCTCTCAGCCTTGTCTTCTGTCCCCCCATCAAAAGACTATCAAACTTTTAAAGGCAAGACAATGATTAATATTAGCATCAAATGTTTACAAAGCCAATGAAAATGTATAAAAAGCTGTTACACTGATCTTCAGAATAACCACAGAATCAAGGAGTTATTACATTTTCCTAACAAAGAAACCAAGGTTCAGAATGATTGAGTGACTTGCACAAGGTCATCATGTTAATAAGTGTCAATCTTTTCGCTCCAAATCCATTATCTCTCTAACTATGATCATTCCCTATACAAGTACACGTAATTACTCTGCATATTCACTGGGGCTTAAAGATAGAAACTATAGGGAGGAAAATTTTAGCTCAACATGAACAGCAAATATTCTTTCAATTGCAGTTGACCAAAATTGGGTGGCGTGCATCACTGATTCATTTTGACTCAATGCATACAAGTATTTCTTACGTGGCTACTATATTCACAATTAAGGGCAAAAATTCCAAGATTACTTGCTTGAGATAACATGCCTAACTAGCCCAACAGGTAGCACATGACTCTAAATGTAACTTTCATCTGAGTGATATTTTCTCCACGCCATGTTGCAGACATATATTACCAAATACATTCACGGTTATCTTGAAGTATTTCCACAGAGGTTAGATGAATATCATGGCTGGAAAGAACACGATCAAGCTAATAAGAAGTCAATGGCGCCTTCTGCTATGGCTGCCATTGAGGCTACTACAGTGCCACAGCCATGGCCATCCGATAGCCCATGGCCATAGGCCTCAACAAAGGCCACAAAGTTACCAAAAACATTTTGAAGCCGCGACACTGCTGCTGCCGTGGGTGCTTGACCAAACACACCAAGTTTGTGAGAGATATGATCCAGAGGAGTGTGGATTTGCCCCTTAGGAAAGGAGGGCCATGGAATTGTTAAAAGTCTCCAAGGATAAGCAAGCCTTTAAGTTCATCAAAAAAAAAAAAAAAGAAAAAAAGAAAAAGAAAAAAAAAGGTGGAAACTCACATCTGGGCCAGGAGGAAGAGAGAGGAGCTCAGCAACGTCCTAGGTGCCACGAGGAAGGCTGCTGCCAAGAAGGACTAAGCTGGACCCTGCCAACCTTCCTCACTTACCCAAAAACAATTTGACAAATAAAAAAAAAAAGAAGAGGTCAATGGCGACGATAAGTTTGTCAGTTTAAGCTACCAGTCCCAGATAATGGGATGATAAAACAGAGACAGTTTTCACTTTATGTAGAGGGGTCATTCTGCAGGCCTCCATGAAGCAATTTTTACATAATGCAAATCTGCCCATGAACATGGGGAAGGGAGGGAGGGGGTGGAAATGGGGTTGTGTACCCAGGAAGGGAAGGGGCTGGTACACAGGGCAAGGACACATGGGGGCTGGACACAGAGAAGCAAGAGAAGGAGGAGGCGGGGGGCCAGAGCCAGCAGGAGCTAAGAGGAAGAATATGCAGGGGGCAGACGTGGGGGCTGGACATGGTCACAGACAGGAGATGACAGGTGACATGCAGGGACCCGGGAGAGACATGCAGTACCTGAGCACAGATGCATAGAAGACGGACAAGTGAGGACTGGACATGTGGGCAGAGTGGAACAAAGGTCTCCTCTCTCAGTGCTGGAAAGCTCCAGCCAAGCCCCATTGGTGCTGGTGGCAATGGTGGTCTCTCTGTGTGTCTGTTCTACTTTAATTTAGAGGGTTTTTTAGGTGTTTTTTTCTTGTTGTTGTTGTTGTTGGGGGGTGGGAGGCTAAGCTGAGGGGCAGGAGCAGAGTGAGAGACAGAGCAGCAGAGTACTATGTGGTAAAATTAGCATAGATTTTTTTTTTTTGGAATGGATTTCTTTCAGAATTCTTGATGTAAAGTCAAATTTGTATAATGTGAATTTATGTAAAGCGAGAATAGTCTGTATCCAAAGAATGGGCCCCTGTGATTGCAGACCACTGTCGGTGGTCTATGAAACAATGCAAAGAGTGGGAGATGACTCCAGGATGGCACAAATGGGGCACATACGCTGCTAAGCTCTACAAAAAGGAAGAGAATGCAGTCTGCAAACTGTCGGTCAGTAAGCTTGATCCTAGAATGTGTCATTACAGGGATGAGTAGACGCTTTCTAGAAAAGGAAGGCACCTGGTGTTTCTTGCCCCAAAGATCTGTGATCAAAGGATAGGAACAGTTTTGAAAAGAAGAATAACAAATTATCCTCAAACATATAAAAACATGCTCCAAATACTAATAATTGGAGAAGTACAAACAAAGACAACAGCGTTTTACCTGATGATCACTAAATTGACAAAGATGGGAAAAAAATGAAAGTAGTTAAATTTGTAGGGGATATGGGAAGATAGATGCACTAATAAGCTATGAGTAGTCCTGGGAATTGAGTCAATTGTTCTAGATACAATTTGGAGTTTTGTTTTGTTTGTTTGGTTTTTTTTGTTAGGCAATGGAGTTAAGTGACTTGCCCAGGGTCACACAGCTAGTGTTATGTGTCTGAAGTCAGATTTGAACTCAGGTCCTCCTGAATCCAGGGCTGGTGCTCTATCCACTGCACCACCTGGCTGCCCCTAATTTGGAGTTTTTCAAGAAAGGTTACTAAAATGGTCATTGCCTTTTGACCTACTAATGCCACTACTGGGCATAAGGTGGTTACAGCCATATTCATCTGTGATAACTCACCATCACTTTCCTTGGGTCTACTCATCAATAGGCATTGCTAGAAACTTATTTGCTAGTACCAGTACCTAACGTGCAATGGAGCACAGGTAGACTCAGATCAGTGACTGGTGGGCACACCCACATCTTAGCATTGATACTTCTAGAGCCCTCTTTCTTTTCTTTTTTTTGTGAGGCGATTGGGGTCAAGTGACTTGCCCAGAGTCACACAGCTAGTAGGTGTTATATGTCTGAGGCCGGATTTGAACTCAGGTCCTCCTGACTTCAGGGCCGGTGCTCTATCCACTGCGCCACCTAGCCACCCCTTTGGGCCCTCTTTCTCTCTTCATTTTGAAATATCTGCATTCTATCTCCAACAGTCCCCTCTCCAAAGACAAGGAAGTGTTTCTTACCATCCAGGAGTAGTGAGGGCCTCTGTTATTCTCAGAGTATCTAAGTTGGACTCAGCTAATGCGCTTCCCCATGCATCAATACTCCCCAAATCTGGTATTGTGCAAAAATTGCAAACCTCTAACTGGGGCAATACTTCCCATAATGCCTAGCCACAGCAGTTCAAGAAGGAAAAAATGAAAAATTGATCTTTTAAGTCAATGGCCAGCTAAGAAAATGGTTTCTGAGAGTGGATCTGGAATCCCACTGCTTAAAATATAGGCAGGACAGTGCCCTGGTCATAGATTGAGCACATCAATGGCTGCTAAGTACATATTTGCGAATCTAAACCAAAAGACTTTAATATTAAATGGAAGGGAGAGAGGTAAGCCCACCGACGCAGATCCCTCCAGTGAAGTGCTGTAGAAGGTGGCATCCCAGTAAGGAAGAGGACAGGTGAGACCCCCAGTTCACAGGAGACAAAATCCAAGAGAGGCACCAACAGTCAAAGCCATGGCCTTCAATGCCAACAGTCATGCCCAAAGTGGAGGCAATGCCCAAGAGGAATGAATCAGGGAACCCAATGCAAGGAGGCCATATTTGGCGACGTAGGTGTCACTGAAACTTACTGGGACGAACCTTATGGACTGAGGATGGTTCATGATGGAGTCACCTTATTCAAAAAAACAAGACAGCCAAAAGGGGGCTGGCCTTGGACATTAAGAAACATATTTCTATGAGTAGATCCATCTTCGAGAGTGGGGAAACTTTATGAAGAATAGGGGGGTAAAGATGATAACTACCTGGCAAGTGTCTGAAGGGCTGTCAGGTGGAGAAGGGGGCAGCAGGAAGACCCAGAAGTAATGGGCTCCCATTGAGGTGCAAGGTCAGGAATCACTTCTAAACAATAGGGGCAGCAGGTGGTGGGCGCAGTGGATAGAGCGCCAGCCCTGGAGTCAGGAGGACCTGAGTTCAAATCCAGCCTCAGACACTTGATACTTACTTACATCATGTGTGACCTGGGCAAGTAACAACCCCAATTGCCTTACCAGAAAACAAACAAACAAACAAACAATCCAAGCTGTCCCAGAGGTGGATGAGCTGCCTAAATGTCACCAGGCTATGTGTGAATGATGACCACCTGAACAAGAACACCATGGTGCACCATGGGGAAAGGGAGAAAGAATCCTTTCCTGCCAGATCTGGGATTAGACCAATTTATGAAAATAGTGTGGTTGTGGATAATGGCCCAGATTTCCCCAGGGTGGCCCAACTCCACGCGCCATCTCTCACCTCCATGCTGAGGCACAGGGTCCCCCACCTCCTTTAAGGCTCAGCTGATCATCCCGTCAGCTGCTAGGACCGTCTCCATCCTCCTCAAGTCATCATACTTACATGTTCTTCTCCACATGTGGGAACCTTCCTGCCTCCCATAGACCCTCAGGGCCCTGCTTCCCTTCCTTTCTGTATCCCCAGTGCCTAGTAAAGTGACGTTCCCATATCGGGTGCTTGCTCAGTTCTTCTCATATTGGATTGCATTAGAAGAAAAGGCATAGTCAGTCAACAAAGGAAGAAATTACAAGAGACAAAAGAAATGGTTCTGATTACGTTAAACAGTTTTAGTGCCAGAGAAAACCAATGTATTCTGAAAGAAAAGACTGGGGGGAAATTTTGTGCCATAAAAATTTCTGCACAGACCACAAAGGTTAGACGGAGATGAAGAAGTAAACAGGCATTTGTGGCCACCAGTCTGTTAAACTGCCAACTTTTACGAAGACAGCCTGCTCTGTGGCAGGGAGGAGAGGACAGTCTCCTATTAGGGGAAGCATTAGGCACAAATGCACTTGCTAGATCATATTAAAATAAGAAAAATTCTGAAAAGGAACATAGATGATACAATAGACCGAGAAAACGAATTAATTCATTTTTGTGTAATTCGTGTGATTGAAGTATTCACAATTATTGATATTTATTAAGTTTATAATAATATAGAATGTTTATAATTGAAAAGAGAGCGAGTGAGCCCATGCTGGTGACATGGGTGAGAGCCCTCTCTGTAACTTGGGGGGGTTGGAAGCCAGTCAGCAATGGGCTGAGAAGTGAGTGGGAAAGAAATGGAGGTGATGAGGGGAAATGAGTCCTCCTCAGATGCTGGTCATGAAAGGGAAAGGCGCGTGTACTAGCCACTACAATGTAATGTCATTACAATGTCATACTACAATGTCATTTAAATGGATGAGCAGAAAGAATAGAAAGAAATCTGGAAATCATGAAGAATCAAAATAGCAGAGCACACGGCCCGAGACAGCTAACAGCAAAGAGAGGAGGAATGAATGAACACAATGGCTGCACGTGGCTGGAGGAGGGATGCTTTGGGAACTGAAATTCCTTTTGTGATACCCAAATGGATGTGAAGGAAACTCAATAAATTATACTAATGTTAATATTAAAGTGAATATGTCAATATATTAGATTTATATTAGTCTAACTAGTTATATTAATGCTGAATATTAAAGTTGCTATATTAACATATTAATAATATATTAAGTTATATTAATGCTTGCTATTAAAATTAGAAATGAATTACTAAGATAATTGTTTTTAATAGGTAATTTTTTTCCTGAAAAAATTCAGAGAATGACTTAATGGCTCAAGGGAGGGTGGACTGGAGGATCCTGGCAGCTAGTGGAAAGTTATCGCCAAAGAAAAGAGGAGGAGAAAGGCCTGTTTCTTCCAGAGGCACCTCTTGTCCCAGGACTGAAAGAACATTATGAGTGAAGGGAGGCTGGAAAAGCACTTGGGTGAGGTGCTGGGTAATTTCTGTGAGGGCGCTGAGCCCAGACAGTGTCTAGGGGATCTCCCCAGGGAGCTCCCTGATTCCCATGCAAACAGCTGAGGTTTTGTGAGTTAAGTCTCATCCCCACAGGCTTCTTCCCTGACTCACCTGGCTCACTTATGCAGGTGCTGTTTCGGAATTCTCCTCAAGGTTCCAGGGTGCTTGGCCTTGCTCCAGCTGGCTGATTACATCTGCTCTGGAAGTCACAAGCCCTGCGGGACAGAAATGGGAAAGTGCTGGGTTCATGGAGCTGGCTAAGAATGCAATCCAAGGCCCTGCTTTCAGACTGGGGAGGGCGGAAGGGGCAGAAGGCAGGCTGAGAAGGCCGAGAAAGTAGGAGAAGGATGCTCAGTGGAAATGTGTCATAGAGGTGACAGGAAATTAGGACTGAGAGGCCTAAGAGGACACGACCTTCAATGGGGGGCTCTTACCCTCATCTGTGTTCAGGACCCCCTGGCAGATCGCTGAAGCCTAGTGAACCCTTCTTGAAAGAATACTTTTAAATGCATAAAATAATTACAAAGAAACCAATTCCAGTGAAATACATTGATCAAAATCTAAAAAAAAATGTTCACAGACCCCGGGTTAAGAATCCCTTCTATAAGGCCTTGAGGGAGCTGGCCCGGTATTTTAGGGGAGACTCTTTGACTTAAAGGAAGAGGAAGCAGGAAAAGGACAAATTCATGGCCAGCACAAACAGCCAATTTCCAAGTGTAGAAACCAAAGACCTTCCACCAGGAAATGGGGAAGGACCCTTATGCTTGAGCACAAAGGGTCATCTGGAATCTCCGCTCTGCTTGCCAAAATGGCGACCACCACACACCTAAGAGACCTTCCAGCACCTAGGGAGGAAGGAACCTAGACTTCTCCAATGGGCAGATGTGGAGGCCCAGAGGCAGCTGTCCTCACCCAGGCAGACCAGCAAAACCTCCTGATTAAAGCTCCCTCTGAGCAGGGCTCAGGAGCCCCCACTCCTCCAGGGGGAAGTCCACGGCCACATCCTGGACCATCACCGATTCCTAAAATGATAGACACACAAATGTGTACCGTAGAACTGGGGTGGGGGGGACGTTTCTGGGAAGATGGGCAAAGATTTGATGAGGAATGAGATGGAGTGGAGCTCACAGCAGGCAGGCCACTATTTAGTGAGCACTTACTATGTGCCTAAGTTTGAACTCGATTCTAAAGCATGTAACAAAAGCAGAAGAGCCAGAGCTCCTACTTGGTGGTGCATTTGGGGTGTGTGTGTGTGTGTGCGTGCGTGTGTGTGTGTGTATGTGTGTGTGTGTGTGTGTGTGTGTGACACGTTCCCTACCTTTCCTGCTGAAAGAAAGCCTAGAAAGAAGGTGATGTAAACATTCATGATCGTAATTTAACTGAGGAGAGACCATCTGCCTAGTTCAGGACTTTTTAACCTGTGGGGGTCCTGGACCCCTTCTTCAGAGTAATGTTGCTTAATGCACAAAATGAGAGAATTACAAAGGACAACAATGATAATGAAATACAGTAAACAAATCATTAAAAATTTAAAAAAACCCAACAAAGTTAACGGACACCAAGTACAGGCCCCTGCACCTGTACAAGAATATATATGTATATATATATATATATAATATAAACATTCCCCCAAAGTGCTCAGTGAGGAGTATCCGCCCATTCCAACGCGCCAGGGACACTTCCAACCGGCAGACGAGCCTACATTTTTTCTGCCTGCACCATAGCCTGCCTGCTCCTGGTGCTGTCCCTGGTCCCAGCAGACAAAGCTAGGCCCTCTTCACCAGCACAAACAGCCCATCCCTTCACAAGCTGGAGAGTTATCATGGAGCTGCTGAATCTGCTCTTCTCCAGACGAACCATCCAGTTTCTCCAGCTTGGTTCTTCTGTGTTCTTCTCCCTTCCTCCTCTTACCCTGGGGACCCTCATCTGGATCCCTTCTAGCTGATCCAGAGCCTGCTAGAGATACGGCACCCGGCCTGTGATGCAGTTTAAGAAAATGAAGATCAATTTTGAGATGGGACCTAACTTGGGAAGCGAATGGAGGAAACACGGTCTGCATCCTTCTGGACATTCGGTCTCTGTGAAGCAGCAGAAAGACAGACAGGTGGACCAAACAGACAGAAAGACAGATGAGGCATTGATTAAGGGTTTACTGTGGGCCAGGCACCAGGATACAAACACAAGCCAACAAGAGAGTCTCAGCCCTCGAGAGACTTATATTTCAATGGGAGACAACTCTATATAGAGGAGCGTCGTCGGGAAGCAGGAGGTGAGGATTGTGTGGCGGGTGGAAAAGAGGGGGCGGAGTCTGGAGAAAAACGCGGCAAGGCCCGGCTGCAGTCTCTCCCAAGAGGGTGTTCCTGAAGAGGAGACAAGGAGACGAGGACTCAGGAGTCTTTTCTTAGTCCTTTTTCTCCTGGACCTTTACACAGCTTCAGACACTGCCCATCACCCTCTTCTCCTTGGTACTCTCTTCTCTAGGTGCGTGGGACATCCCTCTCTCCAGCCTCCCCTCCTCCCTCTCTGACCGTTCCTTGTCTCCATGGCTGGATCCTCCTCCAGTTCATGCCCTCTAACCCTACACGACCCCAGGGCTTCGTCCTAGGCCCCTCTTCCCGGCTGCCTTTGCATGCAATGGTCATTAAATCTGTGGGAGCCATAGCGGCTTTAATGACCATTGCCAAGCTGATGACTCTCAGAATGACCTTTCCTGCTCCAGCCTTTCTGCTGACCTCCAATCTCACATCTCCAGCTGCCTTTTAGACATCTCAAACTGATGCCCAGAGGAGATCTGAAACTCAACCTGTCCAAAACTGAACTTATCAGCTTTTCCCCAAAACCTTCTTCCTTTCCAAAACTCCCTATCACTATTTTTTGTTTTGTTTCTTATTTTTTATTTTTTCTCAGTTCCAAATCCCTCCCCCCACTCCCTGCACCCACTGAAAAGGCAAGAAATATGTCAATTATAGGCGCAGTCATACAAAACATATTTCCACATTGGCCATGTTAAAAAAAAAAAGGCAAGAAGAATAATGAAAGTGGAAAACAATGCGCTTCATTCTGCACTCAGGGTTCATTGGTTCTCTCTCTGGAGGTGGACAGCATATTTCATCATGAGTCCTTTGAAACTGTCTTGGATCATTGCCTTGATCAGAGCAGCTAAGTCATTCATGGCTGATTATCCTTATAATACTGCTGCTACCGTGTATAATGTTCTCTGAGTTCTGCTCACTTCTCTCCGCATCAGCTCATATAAGTCTTCCCAGGTTTTTCTGAAATCCGCCTGCTCATCATTTCTTTTGCAACAATAGTACTCCGTCACAATCACATACCACAACTTGTTCAGCCATTCTCCAGTTGATGGGCATCCCTTCAATTTCCAACTCTTTGCCACCACAAAAAGAGCTGCTAGAAATATTCTTATACAGTTTCCTTTTCCTTTGATCTCTTTGGGATACAGACCTATTATTGCCCTCCTCACAGTCCCTTGGACTCACAACCCCAGAGCCATCCTGGACTCTTCCCTCTCTCTCACCCCCTCTCTTCCTGTCTGAGCTGCTGCTAAGGCCAGTCACGTCACCTTTATGACATCTCTTGAATATGCTTCTTCTTCTCTTCTGACACTGCCCCCACCCTGGTGCAGACCCTCATCACCTCATGCCTAGATTACTGCAATAATTTCTGGGGGTCTGCCCACCTCATGTCTCTCCTCACTCCAATCTGATTCACCCAGCAGAGTGATTTTCCTAAAGCACAGGGAGGAGCATGTCACCCCCTCCTCCTCCTCAATAAACCCCAGAGGCTGCCAGTCACCTGAAGGATCAAGTCCAAAATCCTGTTGAGCATTCAAAGCTCTTCAGAACCTAGCCCCCTCCCACCTTTCCAGTCTTCTTATACATAGTCCTCCCCATGTACTCTCCGATCCCGTAACACCGGCTTCCTGGCTTTTCCACAAACAAGACCCTCCATCTCTCAGCTCTGGGCATTATCTCTGTCTGTCCCCATGCCTGGGATGCCCTTCCTCCTCCACTCTGACTCCTGACATCCCTGGCTTCTTTTAGGTCCTAACTAAAATCCCTAACTACAATGTTGTCAAATGCCTTCAGTCAAGACAGCTACCACATTGATAATAAATTCTTCACCTTGAAAAGGCTACGAGCCAAGACCAAAGTGGAGGGAGTAGTGGTGCATGGTTTTCTGTTTGCAGATGATTGTGCACTCAATGCAGCCTCTGAAGCTGAGATGCAACAGAGTATGGATCAATTCTCTACTGCTCTGCTAATTTTGGTCTAAAAATTAACACCAAGAAAGCACAGGTGCTCCATCAGCCGCCATCACACCATCTGTATGTAGAACCATTGGTTACAGCAAATGGAGAAGTTTGGAATGTTGTGGACATGTTCACTTACCTTGGCAGTGTACTTTCCAGGGATGTGCACATTGATAACGTGGCTGATGCCCGCATTGCCAGAGCTGGCTCAGTGTTTCGGAGGCTCCGAAGGAAAGTGTGGGAGAGAAGAGGTATTAGACTGACTACCAAAGTGAAGGTCTACAGAGCCTCACTGTTGTGTGCCTGTGAAATTTGGCCAGTCTACCAGCGCCGTGCCAGGAAACTGAATCTCTTCCTTTTGAACTGTCTTAGGAGGATTCTGAAGATCACCTGGCAGGAAAAGACACCAGGCACTGAGGTCCTTTCTCAAACTAAATTGCCAAGCATTCAAACTCTGCTGCATAGAGTGCAACTCCGATGGGCTGGCCATGTTGCTCAAATGAAAAATGTACATTTGCCAAAAAAAAAAACAAACCAAAACTACTTTATGGAGAACTCACACAGGACAAGCATTCACATGGTGGTCAGAAGAATCAACACAAGGACACTCTCAAGGTCTCTCTGAGGAACTTTGGAATTGATTGTGAGACATGGGAGACATTGGCACGGTACCACCCAGCATGGTGTGTCCTCATCACAGAAGGTGCTGTGCTCTATGACTGAAACAGAATTGCAATAGCTCAAAAGAAACTCAAGATGTGGAAATTTAGAGAATCCACCCAAATGTTCACATGGACTATTTGTGCCCGACCTGTGGTAGAGCATTCCGAGGTCATACTGGTCATACAGTCGGACACACTGTGACTTGACCACCAACATGGTGATGTCATTTTGGTGGTCTTCGAGAATGAAGGACAACAGCCAACCAAGAGCTCACTCTATAATATTCTTTACATAAGGAGGCACAAAACTAAACAGGTGGGAAGAGTTCTAGTATGGGAAACTGAGTCAAGAGGCTTTTACCTTAAGCCTTCCCAAGGCTGCTTTTTTTTTGGCTAGGCAATGGGGTTAAGTGACTTGCCCAGGGTCACACAGCTAGTGAGTGTTTTGTGTCTGAGGCCGCATTTGAACTCAGGTCCTCCTGAATCCAGGGCCAGTGCTCTATCTACTTCGCCACCTAGCTGCCCCTACCAAGGCTGCTCTTACAACCTTTTCCCTAGGGATAGATATCCAGGTGCTGTAGATCACAGACCTCAGTCCCATCGAGCCGTGGGCATTTTTCTTGAAGTGGTGAAACACTGGCTCAAAGAAACTGAAGCTCAAAAAGAAAATTCACAGTCCCAAAAGATTTCCCCTCAAACAGCAAAGTCTCACTGATCACAACAGGGCTGGATACAGTTGTTATCAACACTCTCAATTTGCTACAGTTAAATTAGCTAGCAAATAAAACATTATCAGGCCTTTTAAAAAAATCACACAAAAGATTTTACATAACGTTTTTTTCTTCCCGATGTAAAGGGCAGTCATCAGAATTTGAGAAAGCAATTCTATTATGTAAATATACATAGATAGTGAATATATGATAGTTTATTCAAAAAGAATCTCGCAGAAAAAAAAAAGCTGGTGGCAATTTGAAGACTAACTGATAATCATCTTTTAAAGTATTAGCCCCTAAAACAAAAGTATTAAATTAAATTATTAGCCCCCAAAACAAAATAAAATCTCTAAGACTAGGGTCTGTTAAGCCTAAGTTGGTTAAAGATGCAACATTAGTACAGAGCATCCCAAGGATGACTTTATGATTTTCACAATTTCAAATCATCACATAAATAACTTCTATACTATAAACACACTTTCAAAAAATCTGCCCCCCCCTTATTCAAGGAGTGCTTGAAGTGGGGGAGGGGGATCCTGTGCCCTAAATAAACCAAATCACTAATTCTTTCACAGGCTGATAGTGCTTCATGACTTTGCTGAAGCTGGCAGGTTTATAAACAAGGTTGACATGAGGTCTCTCTTCCACTCCCCTTTTCCTTTCCAAATAGTAAGCAGTTATTATTCTACCCTTTACAAAATACCAAATTAAGTGCTGCATAGTTTTAACATTAGGACAGTAATCTCCAATAACTTAATCAATAATTTCACCCAAATCAAAAAGAGAATTAAAATCTCCAACACCACCATCTCCTGAGCAGCATCTCATGGTCACTGGTTTCTCAGAATCTACAATACAAGAAAATTTAGAAACATGATACTAATATTCACAACATCATAAAACAAGACATGTCGCAATCAGATGACATTAATTTAGACAAATCCATTTCCAAATTACCTTTATATAGGAAAACATTCAAACTACAACAAGTGGCTTTTAAAAATCACAACTCTTGGGGGCAGCTGGGTGGCACAATGGATAGAGCGCCGGCCCTGGAGTCAGGAGGACCTGAGTACCAATTGAGCCTCAGACACTTGACACTCATTAGCTTTGTGACCCTGGTGAAGTCACTTAACCCCGATTGCCTCACCAAAAAAAAAAAAAATCACAATCCTCATAGCCTGGAAAGGCATTAGTGCAAAACACAATTCAACAAGGATCCAATTAGCAAAAAGTGACGTATACATAGGTCAAAAGAAATCATATAAGACAAACAAGGCTTTACTGGTTTAAATGCAGTGTTCACTCAAAATATGCAGGGCTAAATATAATGTATTAAATAACTTACTAAATTAGCTTACAGTTAATGTTCTTAAAATACCTCGCTCTACTTGCAGGGCTGATAACATCTTAGACCTCTCCATTATAAAGATGAGGACATCTTAGTAAGATTCCTGCTATACAAAATTAACGTAAAAACATTATTATTTCCTATTGCATTGCCAACTAAAGTTTCTTTAGATCAGTCTTTCAACAAGTGAATCCATAACAATTTAACTTATAACCTAAAAGGATCCAGATTTAAAAAGAACTTACTACTTAAACAATATTTCTAATACAATGAATTATCAAATTAATGTTAAGCACTCTCATTATCTACATTACAGATAGGTAAACTGAGGCAACTTGTTTCAAGATCACACAATTAACAAATTTTCAGATCCGTGCATTTTCCCAACACTTTGACTTAATCCCAAATAGTAGAATAAATTCTGACTTATCATAAGCATCTTATTAGGAGAGATACATGTCACTTAAAATGACACCAGAATAAATTCAATTATACCTGGATCTCTTTTCCCAATGGCATTACACAGAATCTCCATTTATAATCTCAATCATTTAGCATTATGTTTTTCACAAATGCCATTTATTCCAGGCATTTCATATTATGGGGCCCACTATTTCCAGCTGATGCACTGCCAAAGACTTTTTTTTTTTTGCGTATGTGTGTGAGGCAATTGGGGTTAAGTGACTTGCCCAGAGGCACACAGCTAGTGAGTGTTAGGTGTCTGAGGCTGAATTTGAACTCAAGTCCTCCTGACTCCAACACCAGTGTTCTATCCACTGCACCACCTAGCTGCCCCCCAAAGATTTTTAAAAGTGCCAGTCTGATATTAAGTTCTAATCCACCCCAATTATCCCAATACGGAAGTACACTTAAGAACACGTTCCAATTTAGTTCAAACCTGGATTTCCTAATTACTGATTGCTTAAAATCTCAGAAAGAACCCACAGCTTCTCAGTGTGTTTCCAGCTCCCTATCACTTTTCCATATTTATTTCCAAATCAATCTGCAATTTTTTATTACTATTTTTTCCCAATAAAATAAACACATGGAGTTTCATACAATCTTCCCACCTAAGCAAAGACAAAATTTCCCTCAAACCTTTCTTTCAACATAATCAAACCTTTTCCTTGTTATACATCTCTCCCGTCGTCTGAAAACCCATACCTTTCTTATTACATTCATATTGTTTTTTTCATTCCCTAAATTCTCTTACTTATTCCGATAGTATTTTGGACTATTATTCTCTAATCTTTACTTCACTGAGTTTCTCTTTTGATAATTTTAGTATACATAGTTGTTTACACAAAACCAGTGACTGGCTAAGAACATTTCCTCACTATAGTTATAGTTGTACTTTGTCAGTATTTTACTTCAAACAGTTGAACTCTGTCGAATTATTGTCAATTCTGTTATTGTCTAAGAAAGGAAAACACCACAGATCCTTAAAGATACTTCTAGCAATTAGAAAAATCTTTAACAGCTTACAAAAACCAGGTCTATTGAAATGACATTTAAGTTCTGCTGTATTATTCGCAGATGGAACACAAAAAATTAATCCTGATAAAATTTTACTCCCAGCCCATTTGTTTTCTTAAATAAATTTCTATTTTATGGGCAAGAAGCAAGACAGTTCTTAAGATCCACATACATAATCTGTCACACAACTGGGTAAGAGGCGCGTATAATTTACAGCAAAATTTCCAATTTCAAAAGACACTAATTCAAAAAGTCATTTCTGACTTGATTTCTACTTCACTTTAATTTGTAAAACTCCCAAGTACCCAATTCGATTTTCTAATCAAATCCTATTTACTCTTTGATTCTTCCAAGATTTACACAAACTTTTCTCTTTGTCAGGAACCAGAAAAGAGCTAACATTTTAGTTCCAGTTTTTGTTTTTGTTTTTTTTTAAACCTCACTGTTACTCCTTACATGCTTCTCTCTAATCAGAAAAACGACCTTCCTTTCTTGGCTGTAAAGCAACTTTCCCTTTGCACTTCCAGAGCTTCCTTAGAGTTCAGGAATGTAAAAAGAGACTAGTTCTGAAGGCTTAAAGAACTAAAAGCAGGTCACGAGACACAGATAGGTTTTTCCTTCTACATTTCATGCACACAATATTCTAAAAGCCATCCTAATAAAATGGCACAGACAGACCCTGTGCATAGCTGTAGATACATGGAAACAGACAGACCACCATGAGAAATGGTAGCCCCAATATTTCTTCACTGGCCAGGCTGTGAATTACCTTAAGGCCAGCCTTAATTACCTCCTCTGCTCAAAGAAATCTTTTACTGGTTCAATTTAATTAAATGTAACTGACAGTCTTCGCATATTGTCTTACTCACTTTGGTTGCTGGAGACTGTGCTGTTACACACACAAATCAAATTTGTTCTGTGATCTCACAACCACCCAAAGACCTTGCCTACTAAGAAACCACATAGTGGCACGTCACTAGGCCCCTCAATTCCCTGAAGGGGGATCTATCTACCCATCAATCAATCAAAGTGACGAACACGCATGCATAGAGAGGTCACAGGGACCTTGCAGAGGACCTCCTATAGGATGTTTGTCTTCCAAACATCTTTCTTAACCTGGGAAGACGTATGGACCGATGCAGAGTTAAGTGAGCAGAACCAGGAGAACGTTGCACACAGTAACAGCCACGTTGTGCAATGACTAACTTTGATAGACTCAGCCCTTTCTCAGCAATACAAGGATCTAAGACATCTCCAAAAGACTCATGATGGAGAATGCTGTCCTCAAAATCTTATAAAAGCGAATGTTGAAAACTAAAAATAAACACATATCACTTAATCCCAATTGGAGAGGAGGTGAGAGAGAGAAGGGGGGAGAGAGGTGGGGAGAGAGAGGGGGAGGGAGAGAGAGAGGGAGGGAGGGAGAGAGGGAGGGGGAGTGAAAGGGGAGAGGGAGACAGAGGGAGAGGGAGGGAGAGAGGGAGAGGGAGAGAGAGAGAGAGAGAGGGAGAGAAAGGGAGAGAAGTACAGAGAGGAGATAGGGAGAAGGAGGGAGGGAGAATGTGAGGGATTGTCTGATGTTGGCTACGTGCCACGTGGGAGTTGTGGCAAGATGGGGCAGGGACAAGATATTAGGAAGTAACCGGGGCAGGGGGCTGTGCCACGTGGAGTTGTGGAACTGGGACAGGAACTGGATAGGGGGAAGTAGCCGGAGCATGTGCTCCCGAGGCAGGGGGCTGTGCCACGTGGGAGTGGGACGGCAGAGCCTCCTTTGTCACGTCCTCTCCCTTGGTGCAGCGCTAACCCCAGACGCCTCCTTCCGGTATCTGATCCTGCAACCAATCACCAGTAGGCGGGCTGAGGAGGAGGGGCTAGGAGGGTATATAAGGAGCGGTAGGATCGGAGCTCGCTCTCTTGCTCCTGCTCCTGCTCTCCTGCTTGGCCTTGCTGTGATGGTCTCCGGGTAAGGTTCGAGTGCCTGCACCTCCCCATCGGCTCCTCTCTGTTCATCCGGGTGGGCTCCGAGGACTGGTGAGTATGACCCTGGCAGCCTGCTCCTGTTAGGAGGAGAGTGCGCGGCCGACCGGCACTGGAGAAGGGGGGAGAGGGAGGAGGGAGAGGGAGAAGGAGAGAGGAGAGAGGAGAGAGGAGAGAGGAGAGAGGGAGAGGGAGAAGGAGAGGGAGGGAGAGAGAGGGAGAGGGAGAGAGGGAGAGGGAGAGAGGGAGAGGGAG
>NW_020953944.1:484357-643216 GCF_900497805.2 Vombatus ursinus | reverse complement strand
ATGGCCTTTTCAGTCTATCCTTTTTGGCCTCTCTCCAGCCTTTAGCACTGTTGACCATCCCATCCTTTGGGCTTTCCTCCTGCCTGAGGTCTCCTTGGTCTACTCTGCTGGTTTCTCTTTCCACCTGCTAACCCCGGATTCTCCTCCCTACAGGCTTTCTCTTCTTGATCTCATCAGCTCCTTTGTCTCTGAAGGTGACTAACTGGCTTTATGTCCCTCCTGGCACATTGCAAACTGCCCGCCCACCATCTTTTCCTGGTTGTCCCAAAGACTCCTCAAACTCAACATTTTCTAAACAGATTCCCTTCTTTCCCCGCAAATGCATCCCTCCACCAAACTTACCAGTTCTCATGGATGGTACCACCACCTTCCCAGCTTCCCAGGTTGACAACTTTGGCCTCTTCCCTTTCCCATAACCCCGTAAGTCTGGCTACTTCTGCCTCCACAGCTCCTCCTCACCTCCACTCACACAGCCCTCTCCCTAACCTATCATCACCTGGGTATCTGTAATAGCATCCAAGGTGATCTCCCTGCCTCCAGCCTCATCCCTCTTCAATCTGTCCTCCGCACAGCAGCCAAACTGCCCTTAAAGCTCAAACGTGACCACATTTCTTATGTAAATGTCTTTAGTGGCTCCTCTCTAAGCATATTAAAAGCTCAGTGGCCAGCTGGCTCACACTTGATTTCTGGCTAGAAGAGCCTGCTAGCTCTTCCCCACACACATCCCATCATCCTCCCACCTTTGCATCCTTGAGACCCTTTGCCTTCCTCTAAACTCTGAGGTGCCATTTACTCCTGGGTCTTTCTTAATCCCCCAGTTTTAAATGCTCCCTCCTGGAAATTACATGTGTTTCCTAACTTGTGTACGCGTTCAATCAGCCCATTAGATTGTAAGTTCCTTGAGGGCACGGATAATTTTTGTCATTGTTCCCCGTGTCTGTTACATGGTAGGTGATTTTGAGAAAAAGGATTTCCTGAATTGTAGGTCTTAAGTGACTTACCGGGACCGGAAAGCTAGTACAAATGTTAAGCATGGGATCTGACCCAGGGAGGCTGGACTCCAAGGCCAGCACCGCACTGTGGGCCACTACTTTCAGTAGTGCTTCTTCCCCACTGCTAACCCTGGAAGGGCCTATCTTCCCCCCTTCTTGTCTTTCATTACTGAACCCTCCAGTGGTGTGGACTCTGTCCTAGCCTGCTACCAAGGCCATGCTCTCCGTGGTCACCAGTGGCTGTCTAGTGGTCGTATTTAAGGACCTGTAAGTCTCCTACCTCAGTGACCCCAAGTTCTCCTCTCACTCTGATGGCTCCTCAGTCAGTACCCTTCCACCCTTTCCTTCCTGGCCCTCTTCTCATCACCCTTTCTCTTGGTCATCTCATCTACCCTGATGGTCGTAACTGACGCCTCCAAGCAGATGGCTCCACATCCTTCTCAGGCTCACCCTCCATCTCCAGCCGCCTACTGGCACCAACACCGCAGACGAAACCTACCCATCGCTAATCACCTTTCCCCTTCCGGCTTCTTTACTCCTGCAGAAGCTAGCACAGCCTCCCGAATGCATGTCTCTGCTACCAGAGTAATCTCTCCCCCAAAACCACCGGCAGCTCCCCTTCTGCAATGAAAAGCTCCTTAGCTCAACATTCTCGGCCTCAGCAATCTGGCTCCAACCCACTTCCTTCCCAGACTTATTTCCCATGACGACTCCTTCCTGCATTCCTGGTACAGATGCAACTCCATGGAGTCTCCCCGAGTCTGTCTCCTGAAATCTGGGATTGCACCATCCTTCATTCTCAGACCATTCTAACCCTTCTTAAGCAATAGATCGTTTCCTATCATGTTTGTGTACATTTCACACATTCCCTTCACCAACTGGATTTTAATTTGAGGGCACAGACTTGTTTTTATCCAATGAGAAGTACTCAGAAAATGTGGGACTGAATTTTCCAACCTTTACTTGTTCATTAAAGACAAGAGCTCATTGATTCTACCTAAATACATGATGGCTGCTCTAGGGAAGGTTGGGAGGAGCTCTGACAGTGGCCGTACATGCCAAGCTCACTTTCAAACTGACACTGGCTGTAGGAACAGCTCAAAGTGAAAAGTTTTCGCCCACCTGCGCCTAAGGCTCCAGAAGCTCAAGTTTAAAAATCGGTGATTCTTAACAGCAGCCACATTTACATGGAAATCAAGATGGCCATCCCTTAAATGTCTGGTTAAACTAAGCCATGTATCCCTCAGAATTCTTTCTATGAAGAGTCAGCTTATCGGTCACTTTAGTCCAGGGATGGGGTGAGGGTGTTCTAAAGCCCAGGGAAGGAGCGCTAGCTGGGGAAGGGTTGGTGATCGCCAGTATGTCTGTCTGACCAAAGGGGGCTTTCCCCTGAACATTCCTGGGCACCACTGGTTCCTTGGTTGGGCTTCTCAAGAATAGCCCCATTGCTCCAATTCTGACATTCCATTAACCCAATCAAAGCGCTCACGGGTGCAAGATACAATGGATGCGTTAACGGTTCTTTTTCGAGTCAATCTTGTGAAACCACTGATGGTGTCTAAAATATGAAGAAATGGCCACTGTTCTTCCCCCCAGGTGATGGCAGTCCCAACCCCCTGCAGTGGCCTTTGCTGAGGAGGATGGACTTTTATCTGAAAACAGTAATAAAGACAGTAAGCTAAAAGACCAAAGGTTTGAGGAAGGAGGGTAGGGTGGGTCGGGCAGGGCTCAAAAGAACTCAGCAACAGCCCTCAGTGGTCCGGAAAGTGTCTGTTTAATAGCATCTCCATCCAGATACCTGCCTGCCTGGCCCAGCCCACCTGCCAGATCCCTCCCTCCCCACCACGATTCCTCAGCTCTCCTCCCAAAAGTAAGCAGCAGATGAAATACAATTTACAGTGTACAGCTTCTTGTCCCTACTCTTCAGAGCACCGGGCCTTGGACATCCCGTGACAACAAACTAGGACCGTAGGTGTGCCATCACCCATGCAATAAAGCAAGTTTATATACATTTAACATTTTCTGATATAAATTTAAATATTTTACAAAAAAAAGTTTCCATTAAAACATATAAAGTTCACTGAACATATTCCCCTAGCCCCACACGTCTCTCTTAAAAATATAAACGTTATTTGATTTTCAGGGTTAATGTGTTTGAATTGCACCACGGAGAAGGCACTTGTGTTGCAGGATGTCTCAAGCAAGTCCGCAGGGAAGCAGGTGCAGGAACTGTCTCCTCCTCTCCTCCTCTGGGCTTCGGCAGGTGCTCCAAGCCCTCGGGCGGCAAGGAGGGGGAGCGGAGGGAGCCGGGATCGTAGGACTGTCAAAAATCACAGGGGTCGGCCAGCTCTTCCTCTAGAATCAAACTGCTAATAAAAACCAATTCATTCACAGATTCAAACCGCTTTCATTCTCTCATAAATTACACAGTAAAAGGATGCCACTTTAATCAACAAACAAAAATACTACTGGACAGCGGGGTATTCAAACGGTTTGCGTCAATGGTGGGGAAAAGTCTGAGTTCACCCACGCCCGGGGAGAGGCGCAGGCGGGCAGAGTCCCAAGTGAGGAGGCCGCAGTCTACTGCTGGGACAGGAGTGCCGTCCGGTTGGCCTTCATCTTCTCCAGCCTCTTAACCAGGTGACTGTTGGTCATCTCCATCTCCTCAATCTTATCCAGGGCCGTCCGTAACTGTACAAAGAAACAGCAACGCTCAGGCGCCCATGGGCCACCAGCCACCCATGCCTAGATTCTGGTGGGTGTGGGAAAGGCCAAGCACCCCCCAGGAGAGAAAGCAGGAGGAAGAGTTCCCTCCTCTGCAAGTGCAGCGGGAGAGCTCTGTTGGGGAAAAAAAGCCCCAGCAAAGAGGGCCCATGACGGGATTCTAAAGGCTTTATCAGGGCTGAGAGGGGCACATGAGGGCAAGATTCCAGAAAGGCTGCCTCGAGTCAGTGTTTGAGCCCCGGCTCCCTGATTCACCCTTGGCTTCAGGAAGACGATTTTGGCAGGAGGAGGATTTGTGGAGAACAAGGAGGAGGGGAAGGCTCAGAAAGTCCTGAGTCCAGCTGGGAACTGTTGCTCAAGTACAGGTAAAAAGAATGCGTGGCCGAGAAAGAGACAGTGCGAGAGCTGTAGAGGGGCAGCAGAAAAGAGTGCTGCTTGCCACCTGACTGGTCACGGGAGGTGTGGGAAGGGCAGGGTCTGGCTCCAGGACTGGGAATGTAGCTTTCAGGAATGGTCTGGGGACACTCAACAGAAAAGGGGAGTCTGGGGAAGAACACTGCTTTCAAGAGAAGCCAATTCCATTTGGGGAGTGCTAAGCTAGAGATGCCACGGGACCTCTGGACGGACACGTCCAGCTGGAACAGGCGAAGAAGGGCTGGAAGTCAGGAGAGAGATGGATTCAGGCTGGATAAATGGATCTGGCCAACAAGAGCAACTTTCATGAGGGCATGACAAAACATTCAGGGCTCTGAAAACGGGGCCAAGGGCTCTGCTTGGGCTTTTGGCCTTCCCCAGGCCAGGCTGATGCTGGGGAAGGCAGGGCCATCACCTCGTCAGGTGTACCAACACTGGCCCATTCTGAGGGACCACTGCAGCCTATCAGGCTGACCCCACAAACAGCCAAGGGTCAGGGCACTCGACCAAATGACCTGTGAGATGTCCACCTCATTTGTCATCATGTGAATGATCAGCGTTCTGTCTCCCTTCCATCCCCTCCTCTCTCCCTCCCTCCCTCCCTCCCCTCCCACCATCCCAGAACACCACAGAATCTGGACCCGTGGGCCTCCTCAAATGCAGGCGCCACCCCTCGGGATCTCTGAAGCAAGTACCTCACGCTGAAGCTTCCTCTTGTCCGCTTTGAGCTCGTCCTCCACTTTCTCCGCGTTCTCAGCTGCACTCTTGTACCTGGCCACCTGCCCTTCCAGCCTCCCAATCTGTAAGCAGGAACCACCTGTGAAGCCGCTGTCTCCCAGCATGCCCCCCACCCTGCACCCCATGGAAAGTGGCTGGCGGCAGAACCAACTGGCACGGTGAGAAATCACTGGTGGAAACATCATGTAACCAGTACCTGAGTGATGTATCAAGCCCACAGTCCCTACCAGTGACTCATGAGTGCATTGGAAACAGGGCACTATTTATAAATCTAAAGCACCCCACACCCCCAGGATTCCAGCTGGACGGTCCTCAGGAGGCCGGGCCACTCCCACATTCACCTTTTGTGCTTATCCATCTCTTGGGGGCTGAGGTAACGTCACTCAAGGGGACAAAGAAGACAGAGTTTGAGTAAGAGCATAGACTTGTATCCCAAGGGATTTTCATTTGGACTGAGTAGGCTCTTGATTTTTTTTTCCCATAACACTTGTTAATTGGAGAAACTATGTTTGGAATCCTCCTATTGGCTTTAATAACCAGCCATGGAATTGATCCTGACAAATACTGAGGGGCTCAGGGGCATTGGGTGGTCCATTTCCAAGAAGACATTTGGTATAGCAGAGGAGGGTCTCTGGGCAAAGTCCTGACGGTTATAGGATTGAGAGCAGACCACAGCAAATGGGATGAAACTGCTCAACTGAGGGTCAGGACTGGGAGCCACGTAGGGACGAGGCGTGGGGGACGTGGAAGGCACAGGCTTGCGCTGGAGGCTGGGACAGATGGCATCCAAAATGATGGGATTCTGGGGAGGAAATACATCCAGAAAGCACTTACATTTTGCTCCATGGTCGCTATATCTTGTTCTGCTTTTGAAAGCTTGAATTTGTATTCACTAATTTGTCTGTTGGCATCTCCTGGAACGAAAGACAACAATGAGCACTCTGAACACTCCAAGCAGGCATCAGCCGCCAAGTCAGGGGGCAGGCAGCCGGCTGGTCTACCTCACAAGAGAGAGGCTCACTATCTCCCAGGGCTGTGGGCAGTACTGATGAGGCACCTACTGTGTGCCGGGCACTGTGCTGAGGCCTTCTCATGTACTAGCTCAGTCGGTCTTCAAAAGAACCCTGAGAGGGAAGGGCTGTAATTATTGCCATTTTACAGATGAGGCAGACAAAGGCAAAGTGACTTGCCCCAGGTTCTACAGCTAGAAAGTGCCTGAGGCCGAATTTGAACTCAGGCCTAGCCCTCTCTGCATGGTGGTAGGTGGTACCTTCTATCGGCCCACAATAGAAAACCAGGGCATCTCCACCTCCTTCTTTGATTCACATACACACAAAGAAAGATTCCAACCCCACATGCTAAAAATGGCCAGTTTCATAGGTGGTGTTTGCCTCCATGGCAAGGTGCAGAGGAATAAAGCAGAGGATGGTGTGCGTGTGCATGTGCATGTGCATGTACATGTGCATGTACTTGTGTGTGAGTTGGGGGGGGAGATTTCTGGGGAGAAATGATTCAGGAGGCAGGTATCCACGCAAGCACAGTGGACCTGATGTTCCTGAGCACAGACCACAAGCCTGGGGCCATGTCTCTGGATAGCCGGCTGAGAGAGTTCTCTCTCCCAAAAGCAAAACAGATGATTATTTTTGACTCATCTTAATGATCATTTCATTCTTTAAAGAAATTCTAATTCTGGATTTGATTCTCACTACTGAAAAGGAAAGCAGCGGGTGGTGGGCCAATTTCCAAGGGTTCAGACAAAGAAGAGCTAGCAACCCGGGGCCTGAGGGGTCACTACAGGTCAATCCAGCCCAGGGACACCCTCAAAAATACAGTTCTTAAGACACAAGTGAAACAAGTTTTGATGAGCCCAAAGGGGGTAGGGGTCCAAGGAAGCTGACCTGGATGCCAAGGGAACCCCACAACCAGCTTCGATTTTTAGACACTTGTCATGACTTGGACAACAGCACAGATGCGCTTATCCACTCTGAAGAGAACACAAAGCTGGGAGCAAGGGCCAGCACCTGAACGAGAGAGGACCTCTGCAGGCTGAGTCACCGGCATAAATCCAATGAAATGAAGTTTAAAGGGCCTTAGGTTAAAAAGATGGGCCTTGTTAAAGTGAGATGGGGGGGAGGCAGTGTTGTGGTGGTAAAGCCTGGCGACCAAAGAGCTGAATGAGGCTGATTAAAAGACTTCTCTGGCCAGGTCCTGCCTCAGGGTCTGAGCCTGTGGCCTGGCCCCCAGAGATGATGTCAGGTCGCTCTGAAAGCCTTAGTTAAAGGAGGAGGAAGAGACACAAACATTGACCTTTGTGGTGACCTCTGTGGGATTAGGAAGGACTATCTGCTACTAGTTCAGAGATCCCTCTGAGGACAAAGGACTGCTCTGCTCTGGGGGTGGTTATTCCCTTTTTGAATTTTATGGTCTTCTCCAAGTCAAATGAATTTCAAGTGTTTCTGAATGTTCAGATAAAATAATAATTTTCCTGACATCAGCAAACATCTGGCAGTTAAAAATATAACTTTATGCAAAATGGATAATTTTGATTACGTTAAATTCAAAAGTTTTTGCACAAACAAAGCCAATGCAAGCAAGATTAGGAGGGAAGCAGAAAACTGGGAAAGAATTTTTACCAACAGTCTCTCTGATAAAGGCCTCATTTCTAAAATATATAGAGAACTAAGTCAAACTTATAAGAATACAAATCATTCCCCAATTGATAAACCGTCAAAGGATACGATCAGGCAGTTCTCAGATGCAGAAATTAAAGCCATCTATAGTAATGAAAAAATGCTCTAAATCACTACTGACTAGAGAAATGCAAATTAAAACAACTCTGAGGTACCACATCAGACCTATCAGATTGGCCAACATGACAAAACAGGAAAATGATCAATGTTGGAGAAGATGTGGGAAAATTGGAACACTAATGCATTGTTGGTGGAATTATGAAATGATCCAACCATTTTGGAGAGCAATTTGGAACTATGCCCAAAGGGCTATAAAAATGTGCATACCCTTTGACCCAGCAATAGCACTTCTAAGGCTGTAACCCAGAGAGATCATACAAACAGGAAAAGGACCCACATGTACAAAAATATTTAATAGCAGCTCTTTCTGTGGTGGCAAAGAATTGGAAATTGAGAGGATGCCCATCAACTGGGGAATGGCTGAGCAAGTTGTGGTATATGAACGTAATGGAATACTATTGTGCTAAAAGAAATGATGAACAGGCTGACTTCAGAAAAACCCGGAAGGACTTGTATGGTCTGATGCTGAGTGAAGTGAGCAGAACCAAGAGAGCATTGTACACAATAATAGCCATGTTGTGTGATGACTAATATTGATAAATTTAACCCTTCCCAGCAATACAAGGATCTAAGACATCTCCAAAGACCTCATGATGGAAAATGCCATCCACATCCAAAGAAAGAACTATGGAAGTTGAATTGCTATTTTTTTTCTCTTCTGTTGAGTTTTGTTTCCTCTTTCTGGTGGTTCCTCCCATTGGTTCTAATTTTTACTTACAGCATCACTAATGTGAAAATATGTTTAATAGGAATGTATATGTATAGCCTATATCAGATTGTGCACCATCTTGGGGAGGGTGGTGGGGAGGAAGGGGGAGAAAAATTTTAAACTCAACAGCATATGGAAGTGATTGTTGATAAATCAAAATAAATTAATAAAAAAAAGAAAAAGAAAAAAAAAAGAAAAATATATTGATTTAAAAAAAAACGTGTATACCCTTAGACCCAGCAATAGCACTTTCTGGGCTGTATCCCAAAGAGATCATACAAATAGGAAAAGGAACCACATGTACAAAAATATTTATAGCAGCTCTTTTTGTGGTGGCAAAGAATTCATCAATTGGGGAATAGCTGAACAAGTTGTGGTATATGAATATGATGGAATACTACTGTGCTATAAGAAATGATGAACAGGTAGCCTTCAGAAAAACATGGAAAGACTTGTATGGATTAACATTAAGTGAAGGGAGCAGAACCAGGAGAATGCTGTACACAGTAACAGCCATGTGGTGTGATGACTAACTTTGATAGACTTAGCCCTTCTCAGCAATGCAAGGATCTAAGACATATCCAAAAGTCTCATGATGGAAAATGCTATCCATATCCAAAGAACGAATTATGGGGTTTGAATGCAGACTGAAGCATGCTATTTGCTCTTTTTTTTTCTTCTGTTTTGTTTTGTTTCCTCTTTCTCATGGTTCCTCCTATTGGTTCTAATTCTTCTTTATAACATTACCAATGTGAAAATATGTTTAATAGAAATGTACACAGAGAGCCTATATCAGAGTGCACACTGTCTTGGGGAGGGAGGGGGAGAAAAATTTAAAATTCAAAAGTGTATGGAAGTGATTGTTGAAAACTAAAATTAAATTAATAAAAAAAGAAAAATATATAATTTTTAAGAAAAGAACCCTATCTGAGGATTTTTGTGGCCTCTGAAGTTCAATGTGTGACATGACAGCCAAGCGGGTAAGAGGTCAGGCTTCCTGGGACAGGCAGAGGGGCATCCTGCAATATTCTGCCCTGCTCAGACCACAGCAGGGTTCTGCTCTGTGTACTATCATGTAAGGTCACTGAGAGGCTGAAGGGCAACCAGGGTCCTGGGGGGTTGTGACAGTTGTCCCTGTGTGGGAAGGGCTGTCATGGAGTTTTCCTTGATAATTTCTTGAAAGATGATGTCTAGGCTCTTTTTTTTTTTTTTATCATGGCTTTCAGGTAGTCTAATAATTTTAAAATTCTCCCTCCTTGGATCTATTTTCCAGGTCAGTTGTTTTTCCAGTGAGATATTTCACACTGTCTTCTATTTTTTCATTCTTTTGGTTTTGTTTTACAATTTCTTGATTTCTCATAAAGTCACTAACTTCCACTTGCTCCATTCTAATTTTTAAGGAAATATTTTCTTCAGTGAGCTTTTGGACTTCCTTTTCCATTTGGTCAATTTTGCTTTTGAAGGCATTCTTCTCCTCATTAGCTTTTTGGACCTCTTTTGAGATTTGGGTTAGGCTATTTTTTAAGGTGTTATTTTCTTCAGTATTTTTGAGGTCTCCTTTAGCAAGCTGTTGACTTGTTTTTCATGATTTTCTTGCATCACTCTCATTTCTCTTCCCAGTTTTTCCTCTACTTCTCTTACTTGCTTCTCAAAATCCTTTTTGAGCTCTTCCATGGCCTACAACCAAATCATATTTTTCTCGGAGGCTTTGGATGTAGGAGCTTTTGACTTTGTCTTCTGGTTATATGTTTTGATCTTCTTTGTCAACAAAGTAAGATTCTATGGTCTGACTTTTTTTTTGCATAGTTTGCTCATGATCCCAGTCAATTACTTAAGTTTTAAACTCTTTGTTAAGGTAGGGGTCTGCTTCCAGTATGGAGAATGTACTGTCCCAAGCTTTGGGGGTTTTGTGCAGCTGTTTTCAGAGATACTTCTAGGGACCAGTAAGTTTTCAGTTCTTCCAAGGTGGTATGATCAAGGGCGAGGTGTTTACTCTTTTCCTGGCCTAGGCTCTGGTCCATGAGTGACCACAAGCACTCTTTTCTGCCTTGGAACTGTGAGGAGGATTCCCTCTCTACCACCACCACAAACTCCACCTCGCCAGGGCTCCTCCTCACCCCAGGACTGCCACCCAGAACTGTGACCCAGATCCAAGCACAGGCAAAAAGCAAGAGAATCTTGCACCAGCAGAGAGATCCCTGCAATCTCCTTCTGATCAGCCACCCAATTCCCCTCAATCTGTGGGCCAGGAGCTCCAGAAGCAGCCGCCGCCTCAGGGCTATGCCAGAACTGAGGCCAGATCGAGGCCCTCTCTCACTGTGGTCAGACAGACCTTTCCTACTGACCGTCTAAGTTTTCTTTGGTATATGTGGGTTGAGAAGTCTGGAAACCACCACAGCTTCCCTTGATTCAATACCCTAAGGACTGCTCCAGGTTCACTGAGGCCTGTTCTTTGCCTGCACAGCCCACACTGAATTGTGCTCCTCTCCCAGCCCGGCACAATAGATCTTTCCAATCAACCATCCGGGTTTTCTTGGGTTGGAAATTTTATTTCACTCTGTCTTTTTGTGGGTTCTGCTGCTCTTGAATTTGTTTAGAGCCATTTTTTACAGGTATTTGGAGGGGTTTGGGGGAGAGCTCAAGCAAGTCACTGCTTTTACTCCACCATCTTGGCCAGGGCTGTCATGGAAGAGAAGGAAGACCACCCTTGTCCTGACTGACTCCAGAGGACAGAAATGGGGAGCCAAGTGAGGGACTACCTAGAGGCTGGATGAGGTAAAATTCCCCACCACCACCAGGGGGAGGGAGAGAGGGGGGTATATCTAGGTATGTTGGTGTGCATGTACATGGGTTTAGGTCAGGCGTAGGGAACCTGCAGCCTTGAGACCACATGTGGCCCTCTAAGTGCTCAAGGGTGGCCCTTGGACTGAATCGAAATCTTCATAAAAGAATTTGTTCTGAAAAACTGGACTCAGTCAAAAGGCTGCACCCAAGGACCTAAAAGGCCACATGTGGCCTCGAGGCCGCAGGTTCCCCATCTCTGCTCTAGTTTCTCACCTCAACATAGGGAGGGGAATCTTTAATAAAATCAAAAGAAGGAAATGGGCCGGCTTTCCCTGACTACCTCCTTCAGCCACCACCACCTTCAAAAGGAATACAGGCACCACTGTGCCTACTGTAAACTGATGATGAAAAGCCATTCAATTAGGGAAGAGCCCTGTGGACTCCTGAGAGGTGGGACTGGACAGGCCTCCAACAGAGCCCTTCCCAAGGAGAACTCAACTTGCAGGCTTTCCTAGGGCTGATGAGAAGCTCCTGACGGCCCCTCTGCAGCTCACCCTGCGCTGAGGGCCTCATGAATGAAAACCCTAACAACACACCCGGGAGATCCAGTGGAGAAAGAGCCTGCGGATGCCCCATGACGTCCATCTGGACACACGAGAGGGAGGGACGCAGGCCGCTCTGAGGTGGACTATCCCGCCCCATGCCAACTCTGGTCTGATACGTACTCTGCATCTCAATGAACTGCAGGTCTGAGCCGTTCTCCAGTCCCCCAGGGTCTCCAAACATGCCGTCATGCCGGGAGCACTTCTGTCTTTCTTCTTCCAGCTGCAGCTTCAGCTTTTTGATCTGAAATCAGGACAGACAGACATCATAATACAAGAGCACGCCGCCACCGAGCTTTCTATGCAAACCACCAGGCTGGCTCTGGGAGGGCTGGGCCGAGGGGCAGGGTGCAAAGCACACAGCCTGGCCAAGAAGCACCCAGAGCATCTTCTCCAAAAGGCAAAGCCGCCTCACGTTACAATCTGTGTCCTTTCTGAAGGGAGGGGAGCCAGTTAAAAAAAAGACCTGTCTTCATTTTTAGGGCTGATGTGGGTGTTCTAATCATAAATGTTCTCCACCTCAACAGCACCTTCACAGCGAGACACGCTGCTGAGCTCGGCCGGAAGCCCCTCCTCAGAAGGCGCGTCTGGCAGCAGATGCTCAGAGTGGTTCCAGGCTGGCTCTGGGACTGGCTTCCTCACTCATCATAAATTTAACAGTGGTGGATCCAGCTCCTGGACACACGACTCGGGGACTTTTTAAGTGCCTAAAGCCCAGACTCCGAGATGAATGAAGACCTATGCAACCTCTCTCAATGCAAGCCGCCTTTTTGAGCATCTTTGTGAGTGTGTGTAAGCCTGAGAGCCCGACCCAGGGAGGGCTGCCCCCGCCACCCTGTCTGGGAGAGGGAGCTCCTGAAGAGGCCCAGGGCACACTGCTCAGGGCCAACGAGTTTGCAGCGGGGATGGCTAAGCCTGTCTTACAAAGTACAGACAGGAAAAAAGATGCCCATTTCTGATTAATCTTAGAAGGGAAATTAAAGAGGAAAGCCATGACCATCCAAAGAAAATACCGCCTTGCTTTATTTTCCCAACTTCATAGTCCAGGAACAGTAGAGATGTTCTGCAATACAGGCCCTTGGGGGATCTGGCCCAACCCCCACCTTAGACAATGGGGAGACAAAGGCCTCAGGGGTTCTAGGGACTTGTGACCTTGGGTCACACAAGTCCAAGTTTGGTGGAGCTGAGCTCTGAACCTGGGCCCCAGGACACTTTCCTCTCCTTATCATACATCTGTGCCATTTAGACAACAGAAAGGACTTGGTCTTTACCTGGGACAGCAGCTCTTCTTTTTCTCCAGCAAGTTTTCGTAGCCTTACATCTAAGACAAACCAAAAAAACAAGAAAGAAAGAAGGTGAAATTTTAATTATTTGAATTATTTTTTAGTAAATGATAATGCTTAGAATTCACGGCTAATTACAACACACCCTCTTGAGCACATTTAAAGAAACAGTGGGAATACAAAAAGAAATAAAAAGTCTATTTATGAAAGACGCCAAGCACTTATCAAATCTTCGCTCCTATTTCCACACCACAGACAGAACTTCCCTAAGACCCAGCAGAATCCTAAGGTCAGGGATTTTTCATTTTAAAGCCAACAGAAAATATAAAAGTGCCCATTTAAAACTGGTATTGCCTCATCAGAAGGAAGAAGGTTAACCCAATAACCCCAGTGCTGCCAATTTCCAAAGGAAACAGGCTCTAAAACCTCAGTTGGAATCAGACACACGAGAGCCTGGGGCCTCTCACTGGGGGTAAGCAACAGTGCCACGGGCAGCAGGGAATAGGAGCAGTGTGAGGGGGCCTTCAGAGGTCGGGTCCAGCCCCCCTCATCTGACCGGCATGGAAGTTGCAGGGCATCCCGCCCACCAACCAGATGCTCGCTCGTGCCCCAGAATACTGGGAAGAACAAGACAGGAGGCAGAGGGCTAGCAAGAACTGTTCCCCGGTGCCTGACTGGCCCCTGCCACAGGCTGTCCATGCCAGCCACAGGCGTGCCAAAATCCAAACTCCTCTTTGGTGACAGCAGCCTGGTGACCCTTGGCCAGCGGGCATCGTGCCCAGGGCATCTTTCCTACAAAGTATCAGACCTGCACAGCGGCCTCTTTTCCCTCCTTACCTACTCCTACATGGTTCTAATTTGTGGCTGATCACTACTCTTCTGTCTAATCATGCAACTGTGGTCAAAGGCTCCCTTCAATTAATTTTACCTGGCTGCACCTCCCACCTACCACGGTCCCTGCCAAGCATCTCTTGTTCCCCTATGAAGACTCCTAAAAGAAACTCAGAACTTCTTTGAAAAAAATGAATGAGGGAATCTCTTTGCGCTCTGTGTTAGTCTGTGTCGATATTCCCTTTTAGATATCCTACTCTGGGCAGATGGGCCTCAGTCCTATCAATTATGATCGCTTCATACTTAGAAGAGCTTATCTGGGATCAAAAGATTAATAAAAAAATTAAAACATCTGCAACAGGCACAGAGAAGTGAAATACTCTGCTGAGGAGGAAGTCTCAAACGCACGGGGCAAGGCTCCTGCTGCTCCTACAGACAGCACGCCCTTTGCTCACTCTTTTCCAAAAACTGTGTGGACGCCTAACCCACTTGTGTTCAGCTTCCCACTTGTACATCATTCAGACACAGGCCCTGGACCATCTTCTCTGAGACACGGTCAAGCACCTTTCTGATTCCATTCCGGGCCGTGGTCCGGAAGAGCCACAGACCCCACAAACCCATGAGCAGGCAGCGGAGACCCGACTCCCAGTGGCATTTGGGCTCACTCTTACCTAGGGGCCCCTCCCCTGCGGATTCCAAGACCTGAGCTGCTTCCTGAGATACCACGGTGATGGCGCCCACCACAGGCTCATGACTGACATCCCCATTTGGAGTGCCATCGGGGATTATAACTAAACCATGCTTCTGAAAGACAAAAAAACCATCACAAATGAGAACACACAAGGAAATCCAATGTTTGGTGACACAGCCGCCCAATGGAGACCCCAGCCTGGACGCGTGCGAGGGCCAGTCAGGCATGGAGGTGGCTCTCGAGCCCCTGGCCCCCTCAGGGAGTGCTGGGGGGACGACTGCTCACCTACCTCTCCTGTCTCCAGGGTTTCCTTCAGCTCGGTCAACTGCTCTCTGAGCGCATCTCGCTCATTCCTAATGCAGTCAAAGGACTCTTTCTGCCTCTCTAGGGCCTAGGGTGGGGCAGAGCCGCAGGGAAAGAAGAGAGAGTGTGACAGACAGCAGAGGTGCAGACCTCCCAAAGCCCAGCCGAGCGAGGGGACAGAAAGCCAGAGGGATCACCACTCTTAGAAGGACAGGTGCTCATGCATGAGCTCGCTGCTGAGAACATGCTCACACACACTTAAGCACTGAGCATGGACGCTCACCTTCCTCTTCCAGACTATGGATAAACAGGAAGAGGAAGGGGAAGACGGAATTAGATACATAACCCATTAAGTTTTTCTGGTTGACTTAATTAAAAGTCTCAAATTTTTTTGGGGGGGGAGTGAGGTGGGGTGTCGCAAGTCAGATTAAATTGAGGCAGCTAAGTAGTAAAACAGAGAGAGCATAGGCTTGGAGTCAGGAAGACACGAGTTCAAATCCAGCCTCAGACACTTTCTAGCTGTGTGGGCTGTCTCAGCATCCTCATCTATAACATGGGGATAATAACAGCACCTACCTCCCAGGGTTGTTGGGAGGAATATTTGTAAAGTGCTTAGCACAGAGCCTGGTGCATAGCAGGTCCTATATGGTACTTACTGTCATCATTATTTAAAAAATCAAATACACATTTGCTTGATTTAATCAAAAAAGATCACCAAACATCAGTTTGATTAAAGCAACCTAAAAATCTGTTGTTTCTGCTGACGGCTGTCATCCTCCTATGACAGGAGATCACAAACTTCCCCCAGCGACACATGAAACTGGTAGAACTGGAAATGCTCCCACAGGCGGCCCCTGCTCCAACAGGGCCTCTCGTTAGTGGCTTAACTATTTTAACTTGTATTATAGTGACCTGGGCACATGCTCTCCTCCCCTACTAGACTTCAGTTCCTCAAGAGCGGGGCTCTTTTGTTTCTCAGCTGGTCTCCAGTGTTGAGGACATGGCAGCCACGTAGAGGTGTTTGTGGAATTTAATTAACTTTGTCCAATAAAATAAGCAAATCAGTATTAATTTTTCTAATATAACTACAAAATTCATATGAAAAAATTATAAGACCACTGCTTCCCACCAGTTTATAGTGCCTCCCTCGGCAACGCCAAGCTGAGAACAGGCCCCACAGCACGACTAAGCTACTGCAGAATCGTGGCCGGCCCGGCCGCCCTTTTCTGTGGTGCCCGAGAGGGGGTGCCCTGGTGGGGTCCTCACCAGAGCCTCCTGAGGAAGGCAGGGCAGGCCCAAGGAGCCTGGCATCACAGGTAAGAGACAGGCCCAGAGAAGTACCTGGGGCCCACCTTCTGACCCCAAGTGCTGTGTTCTTATCATCACCCACCAAGAAGTTGCCACCCTTGACCTCCCAGCTTTCCTTAAGGCTGATATAAATCTGAAATATTAAAATTCATCCCCTGTGTATAATCAAAACAACCTGAACTCTTTCAAATGCATCTGAGTCCAGCATTCCTGGCAGGGACTCACTCTTACCAAGGAAATTTCTGGCTAAGGGTATCAGCACCAAAAAGCCACATGGGTTGAACCTCTCACCTATGTGAAGTCTCCTGCATCTTTCTCATGAAGGAAGGTTGGAGGATGGCCAAGAGTAAGGCTACCAGACCAGATTTCTTCACTGCCAGCACACTGACAGAAGAAATGGGCCAGTTCCTCAGCTAACAGCTCCATGGCCATTTAGCATCAGCAGAGCACTGGGAGAGATGATGGATGAGGACGCATTCCAGGGCAGTTCTTGTCCTCAGGGAAGCCTTCCTTCTGGCTTTCTCACACATCCAAGCGTTCACCAAAGTAGTCATTAGTGCTCAGAATTACACAAACACTGACACTCTTAAACATCAATAGCCTCCAAATGTGAGTCTGTGAATTTTGGGATGAGGAGAAAGCAGGGTCCCTGAGGGCAAGGCCCACACTCTCTCACGCAAGTCTTCCCAGCGCCTTGCATACAACAGGCACTAAGCAAACTTTTGTTAGTTGGTGACTTGAAGAGGGCACCATCTCAACAGATTTCACAATGATATGCACAAGTAGATTTCCACATCTACTGAAATGTCACCCACAATCCTGGCCTCAGCTGATAATATCTATGTGCTCAGCGTCATGCAGAACATGCAATTCTATAAACAGGACAACGGTGGCTAAGCCAACAACATGCTTTACCGAAACAACTCCTAAACAAAGGCTGTCTTCATGCAGGATTATTCAGGACCAGACCGATATGGAACCAGAAATGGCAGGAAAGCTTTGTCCCACTGGGGTGGGGGGTGTTTGCTTTGGTTTTTTTCTGAATGGACTTTCACTTTCCTCTTCCCATAATTGTAGATGGGAGTATAAAAAGACATCCATGATATCCAAGCATTTCACCAGGAAGTCTGAAATCTCTTAAAATACTTCATGATGGAATCAAGTGAATTGAAACTGCCCTGACACACAGATTACACTGACCATCACCATCACCGACCTAGTATTTGCAAGAAAATAATTGTTTTTTAAATCTGATTATTTTTAAAATACAATCACATACTTCTTGCAGTCTAATCCCCTTTCCCCAACATCAAACTATTATTATAAAGCTGGCAGAAGTCAGCCTGCACAAGGTTTTCTAAAAGGACAGTCAAGCCCTGGAGAAGCCTTCCCACATGGAGGCAAAAACTTTTTCTCAAAGAGCATGACCAAAGCTCTCATTGGGCAGGTAGAGTGGGCGGCCTTCACATGGTTTCTGCAGCACAGAGCCAGGTGAAGGAGGCGGAGGGGAAATCCGAACAGACAGCCAGACCAACACTGAAGTTTGGCCCATGGACAGAAAATGGGCATATTATACTCACTAAGCAACTAAATTCAAAGACTGAAACGATGTCTTGTCAAGGGGATTTATTGCTTCTTTCATGTAAGCAGGACCCCCCCCATGCCCTTCAGCACAAAAATTCCCCTTGGGTTAAGAAAATCCATTAGTTAATCTTGATTGTTAGAGAAGACAGCAGCTTGCCCAGATCACTCTAGTTTAGGAATGCAGGTGCCATGGGTCCTGATTCTGCCGTCACAGTAAAGCTCTCTAACAAAGGGGTCCCTTCTGGACAGGTGCCATGTTAAGACACCAGCAGCCGCAGCCCACGGAAGCGCCAAAACCTGCCTGAGAAAGTTTTCGTTTTCCACTGACTGAATGGTTTAGGTGCCAAGATCCTTTCAGTTCTGACATGGCCCCTGATAAAACTGGGCAGGAAAAAACCTACCTAAATGCTAATAAGTGTCAAAGGTAAAAATCAAACCTTTCAGTTCCTCTTACAGTAAAACTGAGGCTTCAGATCTGCCTTCAGTTGTGAGAAGCCAAAGGATTTACGGGATGTTAAATGCTTCCCATTCTTCTGCCTTGTTTCTTTGTGAATCCTTTGGCCACAAGAGCGCCAGACTCCCCTCTGGGTCTGTATTTAAATGGACAGAGCCACAGCTTGCTTCTCAAGGCCAGGGCCAGCTGGGCCTCCTGCCCTGCCACTCAGGTGGATTATCAGGGGGCTCTGAGCCTGCCTGAAGTGCTATCTGCTAAGTGGTTCTTCTGAATGGAGAGGGGCTCCTTGTGGGGGCAGGGAGAGGGACAGGTCTCCTGATTTCCCCATTGGTTCCCATTCGATGTTGACCAAATATACAGATACGATCACAGTAAACATTGGGGGGGGGGGGCGGTGGAAAAACTAACCCATATCGGTCTGTTCCAAATCAGCGCACTTTCCCCAAAGCCCAATTTCTTCTCATACCCCAATTTTTTTATCTTTCCAAATAAGTGTCTCCTGGAGGTCAAACAACTCTTTGGTTATGGTGTCTACTCTCTGCTGCATGCATCGCTTCTCCTGCAGGGAAAAGAAATAACCAAGAAGCAGAAAGAAAACAGGAGGCGAGTGGATGAGAAAACCAGGGGAGAAAAGGAACCGCCAGGTGATGGAGGGAAAGATGCGCAGAGCAGGGGGGGCTGCCTTGCAGAGGGGAAGGTGGGCGGGCGCCTAAGCCAAGGCGATCCGCCCAAGATCACCCAGCTACTGAAAGGAATGAGATTCGACCCCAGCAAGCTCCAAGCACTGAGCTCCGTCCATTATCACACACTAATTAGTCTGTATGTCTCAAAAAAAGGGCCAGAGGCCCAAGAGCAAAGATGGGCCAAGGCTGTGATCCCATGACTTCTTCAAAACAAAGGAGCCCAGAGAACTGCTGGAACCACACAGCTGTGGCAGGGGGACAGCAGAGCCCCTCACACCCATGCCCCCTCTCCAGGTGTAGTCTCCTGATGCTGGCCTGCATGGCACAGAGGGCTCTAGGATGTCAACTTCCAGAAGGCTGGGCCCTTCTTGAGGAGAGAAAATCAGCAATCAAAGACAGAAGCACAAGGCCTTGTTTTGGACTGTGGAAGGGCCAGACTTCCACGGTCTCCTCTCATCTAGACAGTAAAACAGACCCTTGAATACACTTCCCCACTGACCAGACACTTTCCCACCTTCCTGGAGAACATGGCATGCTATCTTCCTGCGAGTAACACAAATCAGTAAATCAGCAGGAGCCATTACAATCAGTGTTCATTAAGAACCTGAATTCAACGTCCAGGCAAGAAAATGTAAAAATTAGAACGCGGCCCTGTTCTACTCTCCCCACTCCACAGCACAGCCCTTGGTCTTCGGGGGAATTTCTGGGTACCTCCTGCTACCCTCTGCTCACCCACCGGCCTTCTCCCAATGCGTTTGTTTTCTTCTCCTACCTCTCTATGCCACCTGTGCTCCCTACCTGCCTGTACCCACACCTGATCTCCAAGAACAGACCAGAAGAGAAAGATTCAGCTACATTACACTGTCATGATAGGGTGCCCGGGCACGAAGAAAACGATAACTCTATAAAGAAAAAGCCAAAACAAGTGCGGAACTTGTCACAGCTCACACACCTTTCAAGCCACGGGCTTCAAAGGCGCTCTGGACATGACAGAAAGAAGAATGACTTTCTCAGGGTGAGCAGAGTGGGGGGCATCGGCCTGCCATGGCCCCACAGGAAAGTCTCTGAGAGGGGCTTCTGTCTAAGTGGACTAGAGGGAGTAGCCCTCGAGGGGCTACAAGGAAGCAGGCGTCTCAGCAGCAAACACCGTGAACGACCCAGAAAGATGAGTCTGACAGGCAGCCTGAGCATCACGCCAAACTGACAAAGCCACTACTCTCTTTAGGAAAGGAGGGAAAACCAAGAGGAAGGCCAAAAGAAAGCTAACTGAGGAGGAGAAGGAGCCTGCTTCTGGATGAGAACCTTCTTTGTGTCTCCCTTCTGGGCCGAGGCAGGAGTCCAGCCCCGCCCTCCCCGGCCACCGGCCCCGCCCCTACCTCGATGAGCTCGTCCCGCTGCCGCAGCCCCTCCTTCAGCATCTCCATCTTGTGCTGCAGCACAGCGCACAGGTGCTTCTGCCGTTCCAGCTCCTGTGGGCACACAGACACCATCCCGCTCACCCACCTGGGAAAACCACGGACCCGGGGCCACCGCCGCTGTCGGTCCTTTGAATGGTTATGAAACGTTAACGTAGCGGTGACTTAAGCTTCCTGACCCTCAAAGCAGGCTGAGGAATAAGGACACCCCACTGAAATCAACCTGGGAAAAAAGACAACTTGGAGGAGGAGCAGCACAGTGGGTTCCTTCCCCTCACACTTGCTGCTGCTGCTCTGTGCGTGCCCACGTGTGCATGCACGCATGCACAAGGCCCTGGATGTGAAGGTGCTAACAAATGGGGCAAGACCCCCGGAACAAGAAAGCTCAGAATGATGCTGTCTGAAGGGCTATGAATGCAAAGAGAAAATGTCCCCTGCCTGGGCCACTGCTTCTTAGGGGATGACACAGGTCTCCAGGCAAAGTCAGGACTTCCAAATTAGCTTTGGAAAATGGGATTAAATAAAAAGCAGACACTTGCTTTAGTTTAGGACTTAAAACACGTGCTAATTGGACAATGTCTGAGTATTCTTCTCACTTTAAAACTCAAAATGAGGAAGTGAACAATTCTACTGAGGCAAGGGGGCCAGGAGCACAGCTCATCTGTAAAGCCCCAATGTCACTGGGCAGCATAGGATTCATACTCTAGAAGAGGCCTCCCAACAGGATACTACACGACTTTCTCGTGTGTTTTTCCCAAAACACCAACTTTTCCTGCTTCTAATGGCCCAGGACAATTCACTATCCTTAACATTGCGACTGGGCAGCAACGTTGTCCAGCCCGGCAGAAGGAGCCATGGCCCGGAGACTGCCACTCCCAAGCTGGGAAATCCGGGCAAGTCCTTTCCTCTCCTTAAGGCTCAGTTTCCTCATCTGTAAAATAAGGACCATGCCACTTACCCGGCCATGCTCCTGAAGCATTGTGCTCAAAGCATTCAGGACCTCTGAATGCTAGTACTATAAATGTGGGTGACTTATTGTGGCCTGAGGGAGCCACCCTGGCCACACAGAGGGGACTGGGGAACAACCCTTCCATATGTCTCATGAGAGGTCCCTTCAATTCTTTTCAAGAGGAATTTAACAGACACTCAGGGGGACACCCTGCTTCTTTAACACTTAAATGAAAGCAGGCCATGGATTTCCAGCAATGTTAGGTCCACACATGTTGGATTACTTCTCTTCTGTACTTTTTAATCATTCCATTCATAGGTTACAAACTCAGAAATCCAAACCTCTTACCAACCTCCAGCCCCTCATTAGTCTCAGATAATGGTCTCCTCTAACCAAGTGGGATGCTGCTTAGCTCTGTCATCAAACTACCCAGAGGTAAAAAAAAAAAAAAAAAAGAAAAGAAAAGAAAAAAAATAACTAACCACAGAGTTTATAGAAAAAAACTGAATTCATCAGGTCAGGACCCTTAGAATATTGTGGAATGATCCCAGTCGCTGAAAAACCAGGACTAATGATCAAATGGCGCCCTCCGAGGCTTCCAACAATCAGATCAGTGACCCTGGGTCGAGAGGCCAGGGTTAAAAAGCGAGCACGGTAAAGCTCTGGATGCCGGAGCATGAGGTCTTACCTTGGATTTCTCCTCATTCTCACGGTAGAACTCCGCCATCTGCTCTTCCTGTCCCTCCAGCACGTCTTTTAGCGTGTCCACCTGGTAGATCAAATTATTCTTCTCGTTGTCGAGTTGGGCATTGGAAACCATGGCTTTCTTGTATTTCTCCTCCACAGCCGCCAGAGAGTCCTTAGGGGAAGGCAAAAAGGATAGAACTCAAGGCCGGGCAGGGCAGGCTCCTGTGGCCGCCACAGACCCCGGGCTGGGGTGATGGGAAACACCACAAAGATTTGTACAAGACCAACGTTCTTGCAGAAGACAGGCATTTTAGGGGCTCACTCGTTTAGTAACACACACACACACACACACACACACACACACTTCAGTGAAACCTGAAGTCATTCCTGAGGTTTTACAGATAGAAAAATAGCCCTCAACAAGTCAGTAATTGTCTAGGGGGGACCTGTGATGGCCAAAGACAGGGCCATCCTCTTCTAACCACAGGGCAGATTCTGACCTTGTAGGGAGCAATGTGGACATCAGTATGCATGATCTGTAGAATGAAGTGCACTCACATTGCCAGCAGTGTTTATTAACTTCAAAAGTTTTAGTAACAAGCAGGCAGGACTCTCTCATCACGGTAAATTCCTAACTCTCTTGGAATTTGACCTGTATCCTTAATATTTTCTTAAGAATTTTCTGGTATGGATTGCGCGCTGTCTTGAGCAGGGAGGTGGGGAGGGAGAGGGAGAAAAATTTAAAACTTAAAAAGCTTATGGAAGTGATTGCTGATAAATCAAAATAAATTCATTTAAAAAAAGAATTTTCTGGTATGGGCAGTTTTTGGATGAAGAAATTAAAGCCATCTATAGTAATGAAATCACTATTGATTAGAGAAATGCAAATTAGAACAACTCTGAGGTATCACATCACACCTATCAGATTAGCTAACATGACAAAACAGGAAAATGATAAATGCTGGAGAAGATGTGGGAAAATTGAAACACTAATACATTGTTGATGGAGTTGTGAACTGACCCAACCATTTTGGAGAGCAATTTGGAATTATGCCCAAAGGGCTACAAAACCACTTTGACCCAGCAACAGCACTTCTAGGGCTATATCCCAAAGACAGCATAAAAAAATGAAAAGGACCCACATACACAAAAATATTTATAGCAGCTCTTTCTGTGGTGGCAAAGAATTGGAAACTGAGGGGATACCCATCAATGGGGGAATGGCTGAACAAGTTGTGGTATACAAATGTGATGAAATTGTGCCACGAGAAACAATGAGCAGGAGGACTTCAGAAAAACCTGGAAAGATTTATATGAACTGATGCTGAGTGAAGTGAGCAGAATCAGGAGAACGTTGTACACAGTAACAGCAACACTGTGACGTGACCAACTCTGATAGACTTAGTTCTTCTCAGCAATGCAAGGATCTAAGACAACTCCAAAAGACTCTGATAAACTTAGTTCTTCTCAGCAATGCAAGGATCTAAGACAACTCCAAAAGACTCAATGATGGAAAATGCTATCCCCATCCACATCCAGAGAAAGAACTAGGAAGTCTGAATGCAGACTGAAGCATACTATTTTCTCTCTCTCTTTTTTTCCTTTTCTCCTTTCTCATGGTTTATCCCTTTTGTTCCGATTCTTCTTTCACAACACGACTAATGTGGAAATATGTTTAATATGACTGTACATGTATAGTCTATATCAGATTGCATGCCGTCTTGGGGAGGGGGAGGTGGGAAAATTTAGAACTCAAAATCTTATAAAAGTGAATGCCAAAAACTAACAATAAATAAATAAATAAATAAATAAATTGAAAAGGACACAAAAGAATTTTCTGTTATGTTAGTCTCTCTAAATTGTATGACCTTGTCTGCTAATAACTATTTCTAACTGTCAATGAGAAGTTTCTAAATAAATAAGCAATACTAGTAAAAATATGACTTCCTTTAAAATAATGAAAACTTTACATTTAAATCTCTCTGTATCCAAAGTTATACTTCCTGTTTTAGGTAAAATTTTTACTTGGGAGCATTTTTCCTACTAAAGCTAAGGACTAAATAAAGATAACTGATAATATAGCTGAGAATTATACTGCCATCAACAGTAGAAAAATCACAATCTGTCCACAGACAACTTTAAGGGTAAAAAGCCTTCAGATCATGGTCAGGAACCAGTTACTAGAGCAGGGAATAAAACGTATGAGCGCAGGCTGGGCTAGCAAGCACATTCAAAATCAATACCTAAAAAAATGGGGGTCCATGGCAGGTACTACCATAGAATAGAGTTTTCTTCCTGGTGTCCTTTCCTTGATACATCCAAAGGGATATTCTTTATCAAAAGTATAAGAAAAAATGGCTCATTACAACTCAATCTCACCAAAATCTATAAGATGAGGGAGGGAGGAGGTTCCATGCACTCTCAGTACCTGTCTAGGTTCACGATCTCACACCCTACGGGGTCACTTTGCCCCTGCCATACAGAGAGGAGAGAGTGGAGTGCTGTGATATAAACTAATGTGTCATAATAACTCTAATAATAAAGAGAAGGCTATTTCATAATGATGTAAAGACATCTATTCCAATTTCTCTTTAAAATGGTAGCTGGAATATAATGGCTGAGTCTATATCCCAAAGAGATCAAAGAAAGGGGGAAAGGATCTATTTGTACAAAAATATTTATAGCAGCTCTTTCTGTGGTGGCTAAGAACTGGAAATCGAGAGGATGCCCATCAACTGGGGAATGGCTGAACAAGTTGTTGTATATGATTGTGTGGTATATGATTGGAGTTACAATTCATCTTTTCCACCTGGTGATGGAATATCATTGTGCTATAAGAAATGACAAGCGGGATGATTTCAGAAAAACCTGGAAAGACTTATATGAACTGATGCAAAGGGAAATGAATAGAACCAGGAGAATGTTGTACAGAGTAACAGCAATATTGTACAATGAACTCTGAATGACTAATGACCCAAGACAATCCCAAAGGACAAATGATGAAGCATATGATCCACTGCCAGAGAAAGAATTGATACCATCTGAACACAGACCGAAGAATGCCATTCTTCTCTTTCTTTCTTTTTCCAGTCTTCTTGACTTACATGAAAGTGTTTTACATGATTGCATATGTAGAAACTATAGTGGATCGCTTACCATCTCAGCAAGAGGAGAAGAAAGAGAAGGAGGGAGGAAACTCAAAACTTTTTTCAAAAAATGTTTAAAAATTGTTTTAACATATAATTGAGAAAAAACAAAATATATTTAAAAAACAAATGACAGCTAGAGGACTGATTTTTCTTTCTTTCTTACTTATGATGTTACAGGGATACAGACATTTCTAGCCAGTTCTGATTGTTTCAAGTTTACGTAACGGCCCAGTTACTGTCAACTTTTAATTAATGCATCTGCAGCTCAGTTCTGAGTCGTCCCCATCTGATGTTCCCACACACACCTCAGAAGTGCGTCTGAGTCTGAGTGCTGCTTCTAATTCTTCCATCGATGTGTTCCATGCTCTCTGTGCTTGCTCAGTATTCTTCCGGGCACTTGACTCTGAAGTTAAATCCAGATACTAGCGTATCTGCGTACAGCCATACGTAATGTACAGCATACAGCACTCTGTGCCAGCACTTTGTCCACATGCTGGCAGAGACATAAGAGAGGCAGGAAGGTAGGAGGTTAGAGGCCACCGGGCAAGGCTGAAGTCACAAGGGCTGAGACCAGGCTGGTGTCAGAAGAACTAGCGAGGAAGGAATATGACAGAGGTTGAAGGAGTAACAGAAAGATCTGGAGGAATAACTGAATGGAGGGAGGGGAATGAAGGAAGGAAACTGTGAGCCTGGGCAGTATGAGGAGAATGGCAGCACCATTAAAAGAAACTCAGGTGAGAAGGGAGAACAAGTCTGGGGTTGGGAAAGAGATGAGGAGTTTGCTTTTAACATTCATTCTGTTCATTTCCAGATGTTGCTGGGCCAAGCTCAACTAGAGAAATGTCACCACAGCGGCACGTGCGTGCATGCACGCACACACACCCCACAGAGCCTGGCAGAGTGGATGGAGCACTGCACTTCCGAGTCCAGAAGATGGCTTTGAATCCTGCCTCTGATGCTGACTAGCTGTGTGGCAACAGAAAGATCACTCATACCACCTCCTCTCATGGGGTGGTTGTCAGGCTTAAATGAGAATGTACGTAGGACCCTCAGCAAACTTGAAAGTGCCTCAGCGCTTCTGTGGCAGTTCTTATTAAACGTCCAGCAAGCAGCTAAGAGCATCTGACGGGAACGCTAGAAAGAGCTAATGCCTGGAGACATTAATATGGCAACCATCAACTTGGAATTTATAAAGCTATCATACTTGGAGATCAGTAAAGTGGAGCTGGTAAAGAGAGAAACACAATGACAAACCTGGGGGTAAGAACCATAGTCCGGAAGGAGAGGAAGGAGAGGAAGAAGAGGATGAGAGGAGAGGAGCAGTCACAACTAGGAAGACCATGATGATGACACAGTCTAGCCTAAGTTGAAGGGAGAGCCAGATAATCTCTGGACACAAGTGTCAACATGACTAATGTGGAAATATGTTTAATATAATTGTACATGTAGAACCTATATCAGATTGCTTGCCATCTTGAGGCGGTGAGGGAGAGAGAAAAAATTTGAACTCCAAATCTTATAAAAGAGAATGTTGAAAACTATCTTTTCGTGTAATTGGAAAAAATAAAATACTATTAAGTAAGACACGTGTCAAACTGGGATGACTTTGGCTGTTCTGGGAAGTTCAGGGGTCAATAAAGGCACTCCACCATTTCCAGATCCCTGCACGTGTGTCCCGCTTGTCCAGGACACGCTTATGAGGTATCCATTCAGACCTACGCAGAAATCTGGACAGCAGGTAGGTTTCACCTAATGGGTCTTTCCTATGTAGACAGACAAGCCAACCTTTGAGTGCTGGCAATCAACAATGTCATCCACAAAGAGGACCTTCGGGAGAACATCACCACCCAAAGGGAGTCCTTCCTCACTCTAGGCGAGGGACATCACAGTGGCAAAGACCTCTGGTAAGCACACCATTATGTCCTGCCTGGTGTTTATTAGCCCACTGAACAGGGTTACGTCTGCTGTTACATCCCTTCTGTGTGTGTATAGACGAGGTCGACGATGACTTTATATAAATGGGGGAGTGTGCCTATGGGCTGGTAGTTGTTTTATGTTTTCCTGGCCGCCTTCTTCTTGGGATCAAAGTCCATGAAAATCCCAGTGGGCTTGAAAGCCATTCAGAAGCTGGCCTCTTCCTGGTCTCCAGGCCTTGAACGTACTCTACGACCCAGGGACACAGGACACTTCCTCCCCTGATTCCCTGTCCTCTCACTGGCTGCACCTGATGTCTGAAACGCTCTCCCTTCTTCCATCTATCTCCTGGCTTCAAGCCTCACTTTCCTTCCACAAGAAGCCTCTCCTAGTCCTTTTCCATGCTACCGCCTTTCCTCTAAGACTGCCCCCAATGACACTGCTTGGATGTGTACAGCTGGCTCTGGACATCATCTGTCCCATGAGAATGGAGCTGGTTTTGACTTGATGTGCCCAGGGCTTGGCACAGTGTCTGACCTGACCTGAGGGCAATGGAGAGGTACAGGGTGGGAAAAGGCAGGCTGTAGCCTATCCACAAACCACAAAGAACGCTGGAGAAGAAGAGAAATAAAGGATGTCATTGAGTAACAGTATGACAGGAAGAGAAGGTCTGATCATGTGGCAAGAGGGAAGGATGATGAGGGGGATGGAGAGCTGTGGACTTCTCTGGTGGAGCAAACCCTTGGGAGGACATGGAGGAGAGGCTTGTGGGATGGGTGGGTATCAATGGCTGTGACCTGAGCTGGTGAAGGGAGCCCTGATCTGACAAGGTCACAGACTCATCTGAGCAGACTTTGGGAAACGATGGAAAATGGTTAAGAAGGCACAGAAACAAGAAACTGAAAAACCAAACATCCTCCACAGGCATGAAGATGCCCCGAATGTTCGGGGGGGGGGGAAGCCATGAAAAACCTGGGCTGCAGGTCAGAGGGGCTCTGTCCCACAGCTACAGAGCCCTGCAGCACAAAGCCAGAAACTCTGCACCACTGTAGCGGAGGAGGCAGAAGGAAGGCCAGAGTCCCAAGATTCTGGCACTGCCCAAGGTAGGAGGGGAGGCTTCCTTCCTGCTGACCCTAACTCAGCCCAACCCTCTGGCATAGAGGGGTAAAGCAGGGCCTTGAGACTAACGTCCCATGATGTGGGGATGGAACAGCTGCCCCCTCCAGAGCAGAGAAGGGGGCAAGTTAATTACTTCTGTCATTTCTGACTAAATCCAGGTTAAAAGGAGGCATAACAGTTCTCATCTTTTATGTAAACATTAAATGTTCACCAAATTCTGAGTGCATGTATTCCTCTTAAAGGGAAAACCAAGTGTCAATCAGTCATTTCTCCTGTTCTGCTACTGGACTCAAGGAGGATGTTTCTACATTCTCCTCCTCCTCCTCCTCCTCCCCTGCAGGCAGTCAGAAACAAGGGTCACAGCGCTTCAAAGCTAGATGGAGCCTCCAGCATCATGGAGTTGAGGTAAACTCCAACGTTTCCCAGGTGAGAGAATGGCTGAATGAGGACATCATGATAACACATGAGGACAGACAGACAACCAACACTGCCTCCAGATATGCAGAGGTACACCTCAGAATAGGAGCTCTTCAGACACTAAGTCAGCAAACAAGAAATGCTCTTTTTCAACAATAAGAGAAAATATTAAGATACCCAAAGCAAAGCCATTCAGGGAAGGCCACCATGTTTACTGAAACTGCAGTCATGTGCTCATATGCCAACCAGTGCTCTGCTAGGTCTGTCAGCTACACTGGTACATGGCCAACACTTAACCCAAATCAAAATGACCAAGGCATTTATAAGATAATGTCTTTATGGCTTTTTTAAATAGGGGTGCTCAAATGGATTTAGCATTTCACTGAGAAGAAAAATTTGTCTATAAATAAATTGAGGGCCAATGTTGGGGCCCAGGAATCCTCTTTAAACTTTATGTCACCAAGCATTACATGGAAATAATGAAACAATGAGAAGATTTAAAAAAAGAAACTCCTCTGTTATGAAATAATTGGGAGGGGAGCAGCACTTTGACAGGAACTTTAAAACTCAAAAATGAAACAACAAAAACTCTCTGAACATGTGCTTTAGCTTGCTAGATCTTAGCCTGACTACCCATCCTCCCCTCCTCTGCTGTGAGGAATATGACCAAAGGATGCAACTAAGTCCCACCTTGGACCTCTCGGGGTTGTTTTTCTAATAGGTGATATTCTGAGCATGACTGTACAGGAGACGGGGGTTTAAGAGAGCGGATCCCCTAGCGCGGCCTAGCCAAACATTTCCAACATAAGTTGACACAGTGCGGGGTGACCGTGGCTTCTGCCCTGCCCTCATTCATTCCTTTGCCATGATCTTTCTGCCTAGGTCTTCTTATCCCATCCAGCCCTGGTGGAGATGTGTCCACAACAGTGTCCTTTTCCATGCTGAGTGTTTGTGGACAGCTCAGCTCCTTCGGGCCTCCACTAAGATGGCAGCCACTACTGACGGGGTCCCCTTACTCAACAGCCGTGGACCCCTCTTGGTTACACAGCTCATCGCAACAGGCCCAACTCCAACATTCCCATTTAGAACAGTGATGAATGCCTGCTGAATAACCATCTTTCTAGACTAATGTGACTGGTAAGAACCAATGTTAACGCAGCTCACAAGGGCTAACTGAAAAAACAACAACAAAAAAGATTGCCTCCCAAGGATAGTACTTTGCAAGTACCATGGAACTTTTTTTTCTGTGAAAGATGAGTTGCAATCCCTTGTGGTTGTTCAGTTGTGTCCAACTTTTTGTGACCCCTGGGACCACGGCACATCAGGCCCTTTCCTCCTCCACTATTTCTCAAAGTCTACCCAAGCTCACGTCCGCTGCTTCCATGACACTCTCTCTATCCATCTCATCCTCTGTTTTCAATCTTCCCCAACATCAGGGCCTTTTCCAATGAGTCTCGTCTTCTCGTTATATGGCCAAAGTATTTAAGCTCCAGCTTCAGTATTTGACCTTCCAGTGAACAGCCTGAATTAATTTCTTTAAGTATCAACTGACTTGGTCTCCTTGCTGTTTAAGGGACTCTGAAAAGTTTTCTTCAGCACCCCAATTTGAAATCGTCAATTCTGTGGCACTCAGTTTTCCTTACAGTCCAACTCTCACAGGGAATACGATGCTACTGGAAAAGACCTAAATTTGACTATACACCTTTGTGAGCGAGGTGATGTCTGCTTTTCGCTATGCTGTCCAGATTTGCCCTAGCTCTCCTTCCAAGGGGCAAGTGTCTCTAACTTTCATGGCTGCAGTTGCTGTCTGCAGTGACCTTCGAGCCCAAGAATAGAAAATCTGACACTGCCTCTCTTTCTTCTCCCTCTATTTGCTAGTAAGTGACAGGACCCATTGCCAAGACTTCTAAGTTAAGCTTCAATACAGCTTGTGGCGTCGCCCCTTTCACCCTCATCGAGAACCTGCTTAATTCCTCTTCACTTTCTGCCATCAGTGTGGTGTCATCTGCACATCTTAGATTGTTGATATTTCTCCCAGCAACCTTAATTCTGGCTTTCGATTCATCCAGTCTGGCAATTCTATTAACTGCCCAATCTTCTAGGAATGAATACTTTAATGGTCTCCTACAGAACACTATTTTCCAAATGAGTTTTCCCATTTGCTAAAATATTTAATTTGAATTCCTGGTAAGTAGACACAAAGGCTAATCTAGATAATACGTAGAGTCAAAAACTAGATTTCTAGTCAGAAGACCTGCTCCGTGCTACCTGTATAAGTTCCCTCTTTTCCCCTCCTCCCCCTCCTCCTCTCCCATCACCCCAGTGCCTTCTGCCACTCTCTTGTCTCACTCCACTCTCTCATCTAGAGGGGGCCCCTCTCTTGGTCAAGGCCAACCCCTCTCCAGGCACAAGTGATCCCATGCCATCCTGTCCTCTCCAGCACACTGCCTCCTCTATCATTCCCACTCACTCCATACAATCAGGCCCATCCTCAAAAATACGCTCCCTTGACCCATCCATCCCCACTAGCTATCAGCCCACAGTTCTCCGCCCTTTCGGGGCTGAATGCCTTGAAAAGACAGCCTACAACAGGGGCATCCACTTTCCGTCCTCTCACTCCCTTCTTAACTGTCTGGTTTCTGACCTCACCATTTCACCAAAACTGCTCTTCCCAAAGTAACAATTACCAAACCCTCCTCAGCCTCTGACACCGCTGGTCTCCTCCTCCTCCTCCTCGACTCTCTTTGCTCTGGCCTTTTGTGATCTTCCTCAGTCACCTTTGCTGGACCTTCATTCATGTCACGTCCCAAGCCTGGGGGTCCCACAGGCCCCATGCACTGAATTTCCTGATCTGGGGCATTTTCACTGGTAGTCTCCTGTGCCTGGAATGTTCTCCCTCCTGGCTTCCTCCAAGTCCCAGATAAAATCCCACCTTCTATTCCCCTTATGGCTGGTGAACTGACCCTGCACAGAGCTGGTTTGCTCAGGGTTGTTTGGATGGTGCCTCCCCCATCAGACTGGGAGCTCCTGGAGGGCAGGCACAGGCTTTTGCCTTTCTTCTTATCCCCACAGCTTAGCACAGTGCCTGGCACATGGCAGGTGCTTAATAGATGTCTGACCTCGGACAAATTATTTCACCTCTCTGAGCCTATTTCTGTACCTGGAAACTGAGGGGTTTGGAGCTCTCTCTGCAGACTCGTCCAGTACTAGCGGTACTAGAATACTAACTCTACTAAAAGCAGCTAGGATTATATGACGTCTATTTTCATATCTACCCTGTAAGAGTGCTGTTCCCGCCCTGTCATGACTCTATCAAGGCAGAGGGAGCCCCCTAACCATTGCTATCACAGTTCTTTCTTCAAAGACTGAGTCTCAATGAAAACACCACATTCCTATGCACAGGTGAAGTAAGTGACAGCCCAGGGATCCCGCAAGGTCAGCAGCCTAGAACCTGAGGACAACGACATCACCCCTGACCCCAGGGTGACCCTTCAGGGAAGGGAGGGAGGGGGCAGGTTAAGCACATGCTTCAGAGACAAACACTGTTAGTAAAGCTCTGTGCAGTGAGGTCAGAAGCCTCTGCGGACACTGGGACTTCGTACAGAAAGCATGCTCGGGAATGCTGGAACCCTGGTACCTTGAGCTCCTTAAGCCCTTGCATGTATCTCCCTTCTACATCTTGTATCTGGTCCTTAAGATCATAGATATCCTGCAGGACATGAGAAGAAACCGTTGCAGAGAATCATGCAGAAAAATGATTTACAGCTCAACAATTTCCAAAGGAAATGAGAATTAAGTTTTGCCCATTTCAGACTGATATCAGACAAATGAAAGCAAGCCAAGCACAACTCTTACTCAAGATGACCAGAAAGGGCTGGAGGGCAAGCAGGAGGGAGAGCAGGTTGAAGGCCTTTGGGTCAGTCCACGTGACCCTCTTCACCGCTAAGCTGGGGCTGAAAATCGCATCACTTGTTCCATGCTTTTCCCCACAACTTGAGAGCCAGTGACTCGTCCCTCCCCCTGCTGGGCCTTAAGAGGTGCTCTCCCAAGTTGGCATGGCTAAGCCATGCCCAGGTGGCCACGCCTCACTCACAGGCAGGTGCCAAGCCCACCCTTGCGGCCTTGGTGGCTTCATGGCAGATGCCACAACTTCCTTCTAGTGCCCGTGAGGCACAAGGATCCCACAACCAACCGAATGATCACTCAAGACACAGTGACCCCCCCCTGTATCTGGCTGCCAACAGATCTGAGGTAAAACTACTTCATTTAAAAACTGCCTGTCTACAGCATAACTCTTCCCCTTAGGACTTGTGGAAACTGCCATTTGGACACAGATTGAGGTAAATTCTAAAACAATGAGCACGCAGATCTAAGTGAGCAGACTTCTCCGTGACACCTGGTCACTGAGGGCAGGGGAGGTGATGCTGGAGGACTGACCGTCAGGCCAAAGCTGAGGATGGTCGGTCCTCCATGGAGGCAGAAGCTCATCCAGGATGACCACAGTGGCCAACCTGAGCCTCAGTGGGCTGATGACTTCTGCTTCTCTTCCCTCTCAGGAGGGTTACAAGACAAAGACTGTCACCTCCTTCACTCCTGGCTAACGGCTCAGATGAAAGACTTAACCAGGGAGCCAAAACTAATGATCCAGCCATACAACACGCTCTTGTGCCCAGTGATCATGGAAATCACAGGCTGATGTGACAGAAGGATAGCTTAGTTCAGGGATGCTTAAGGTGGAATCTGTGAATTTTTGAAAAAATATTTTGATAATTGTATTTCAATATAATCAGTTCCTTTGAAATCCTATGTATCTTATTTTATGCATTTAAAACTACGATTTTGAGAAAGGATCCAGGTTTAGGGATTCAACACACCGAGTTGGGTTCTTGCCCCTCAGACATTGTTGGTAACTGAAGGGACTTATTTTGGAGGAAACAAGGGTAATATCTGCCCTGCTGCTCTGGGCTTCTGGGAAATGGTAGGCCAGACTGGAAGGTCAGATGGCACAGCGAACGCCCAGGGCCCAGTGGAACAGCGGGAGAGACCCAATTTTCACTGCTCTGAAGTGCCTGAGCAGGACCGTAGTTCCAGAACGACCATAGTTACAAAAGAGAGCATCTCTACCGCCTCTCTGAGTAGGCCCTAAAAATACCCGCCAGCAGGGCCAGAGTTCTTTAAAGAAGAACACACGTGTTCCGTTCGCGCCCTTACCCGTAATTCACTTAAGGAAGCGTCAGGATCCACGAAGCTGCCTGTGTCTCCGCTTCCTCGACAGGAGGCACTCCCACTCAGGGGTGTTGTTGCTGAGGCAGAATTTCGAGAAGAGGGCTAGGAGGAAGAGCACATGAGAGGTCACACCTGTGCTCTTGCAGGATGGCTCGGGGGACAACAGAGGGGGGTGGGAGGAAGAGAGAAGGTCCCCAGGACTCCTGGTGTTCTATGGGAATGGGAAGTCACCGTGGTGTCTGTACCAGGGAAGGAAGAGTGGTCATGGGCTAATATTTGTAATGATGATAATGCAGACTGCTTTTAAAAAAGACCTTCCTGTACCACATCGCACATAACAAAATGAGGTTCGAGGGACCACAAGATCAGAGATTTAGAGCTGGAGGAAACTGCAAAGGTCATTTAATCCAACCTTGTCATTTTAAAGATGAGAAAACTGAGGCCCAGAAAGGTGTGTCTCCAACACACAGCCATCTTTATCCCCCAACACTCCCTCCTCCATTCTCGCTCTCCAGTAGGCAAGATCTCCACCTCCCCTGTTCCAAGGGTAGCATAAAATCCAATGGCTTATTGGGGCATCCACAGCAGTAGTGGCAAACCAACCCCTCTCTTTCCCCCATATTCCTCAGTGGCTGTGGCAATGCCTTTCCCCGAAACTGCCCAGAAGTCCACCTTTCTGGACTGATGAATCCAAGCCTCCCTCAGATAATGGGCCAGTCTTTCTCAGAAAACACTACAAAGGGATTGTACAAAACTATTTTAAGAGTAATTCCTTTCTCTGAAGAAATGCACTCAATGTGCAGGAACCTGTTCAGGCCTTCAGGGGACCCCCACTTCTCATGGGTTCTGTTTAATGTTCGTCATGAAATGTCCATTTCCAAAGGAACAGAACAGTGACAGATCAATGAAGGGTCCAGGCTTTGGCTACGCCCCTTCCTGCCTGGGTGACCTTGAGCCCCATCTCTCTGGTCCCAGATTCCTCATCACCAGAACGAAGGGCTGGCCTCTCAGGTCTCTGTCAGCTCTAAACGCCGATGGCAAATCAAAAAGTCAAAGGGAGAGAATTCATCAGCAGCAACAACAATAAAACTCCCTCCTTCTCATGATTCAGGTTTGAAAGGAACTCTTCGGCAGAGATCCGACGAAGGCAGAGGGGCAGCTCTTTACCACAAGAGGGGCAACAGTGAGGAACCACGGGGGAGTCAGGGCAGGAGGAAACACGTTCGATTCATTTTAAGAACTTCTTCAAGTCAGTTAATACACTCACCCTGGTATAAGTTTCAGCATACTGCTTGTCGCACTTTTCATCCAACTGGAAAAGAAAAACGAAGGTAAAAATCAGGTAAGATTCACATCATGTTGATTTTAAAAGAAGTTACATCTCATCTGCAGTGCTCCCCACTCTCTCCTAAAACAAACACATAAACCCAAAATGAAGTTTCAAAACCCTGTAAGATAAATGAATCAAATTCCAATTAAGTGAATCCAATTAAATGAAAGGAGAAAATGAATTCTTGGCATCCTGAACTTCCTGAGAACCAACGAAGTCATGACAGAAAACAGGAGTGATTAGCCACAGCTCAGCCCAAAGGCCGCATGGATTTGTTAACTCTATATAGCGTTAAGACAGAAAACCAGCATTAGTGATGCCAACTCTGAGAAATCTGACTTTACTCTGAAGTGGAAAAACATTCTTCCTGAGCAAATACTAGATGACACCGTAAACAGCAGGCACCACCAGCCAAAGACAAACTGGCATGAAGAAGCCCCAAGTAGCCAGAGCCTCGTGCAGGGGTCACAGAGAGACTTAACCAAATGAAAACAGCCGAACTGCCCCCAGAGGACTGATGGGCCAGCCCAGGAGGGAGAGGCGGGACGACTGGCCCCCGAGGCACTGAAGAAACAACCAACAGCCTGGATTCTCCCTAGACCTGAACTTTCAACATTTCAGTACTTAAAGAGCAGACTAAAGAGAGACAAAAATGAGTAAAAATGTTTACATACCAAGATATTGGCTCCAAGTAAAATCCCTCTAATTTGTATAATGAAATACGTCCATTTCTCTATTTACCACATTCATTATGTCTCCATGGGAATGACTTCCAACTGACCTGCCAACTGAGGTGGCAATCCTAATGCCACCTCAGCCTCTAAGCCCTCTGATTTTGCTACAATATGGGTGTCTCTAATTATTATAAAGGCCTTAAAAACATTCATTTGAGTTCACTTTGATTCTCCAAATGTCCATGTGTCACCCATCACGTTTTGGAGGTCAATGGTGGTGCTGCACCTCCCTCCAGGCACTTTGGTAACCTGGCCTCTGGAGCTATCTGTCCGGAGCTGGCCACAGGACCACCCACGATTTTAGGACTGGATAAATTATTTTCCATGATAAGAAGCCCTTGCCTTTCACTAAACTCTCTTTCAAAGGAACACTTTTCAACTTTTGTTCTGTGCACTCAGAAGTTTAAAGCATTTTTTCCAAATCAACACAAACTCCTTCCCTAGCCTAACCCCCAGAAAAGAGAAATCACCCAAAGCAGACCCTGAACCCACTTACGTCAACAGTGAGCTGAGCATCAGCTAACCTGGGGACTCGGAGCCCTTCCACTTTTGAGGTGGCCTTGCTGGGACGTCACTGGAGCGTTTCTGCTGCCTTCTCCCTGATGCTGGCTCTGGCCACTGGACACTCAGCAGAGCCTGCGGCAGTGGAGGGAGGAAAGGCAGAAGAAACGCCCCCATCTGCCATGCCGCAGTCCAGTTACTGGGACTGCAGTGACGTGGCTCCCACCAGGGGCACCAGCGCTGCCATGCCTATGGCCTTTCTGTCAAGAAAAGCTAAGCCAGCAGAAGCTGCTCTCATCCTGGCATCCCATCAAGCAGCCGGGGCTCTCTGCCAGCTGCCCCAGGACCGTCAGGACCACAGAGGAGGTTGCATGGTTCCAGGGAGGTAAGCATTTACTGAGCATCTATCACATCCTAAGTCCCTGGGCAGGTCTCTGGAAACACAAAGACAAAAAGGAAACCGCCCTTGACCTCAAGGAGCTTACACTCTGGTAGAGGGCACACAACAAATACATACAAAGTTAACACAAGGTAACAGAAGGGCAGGAGACACGGCACTAGGAGCCTCTGGGACAGCAGAGCTAGGGTGCCCGTGGAGGTCATCCTGCCGTGCATCTCTGTGAGTACCACGACAAACATGCTCTTAACTATGAGCCCGAAGCACCAGGAAACTGGACTGCTTCTGGCTACAGGTTCATTGAGTCCTGCCAACATCAAGACTTGACTGGGTGGAGCACACATGAGGAGATCGGCCCTCGAGCTGGACTGTCCACACTCTGGGTGGCTCCACTGTGTTTCACTGGGTCCCAACATCAGTAACTTAATTTTGCACTCCAGTCCCCACCAGAGACATACCTGAACTATTGCAGTGACTTGCCGGAACACAGGAAAACAGCGTAGGAAGTGTGTACTACTCTAAGAGTGGGCAGGCAGCTAAGATATGACAAGAATCAAGCCAGCTAACAGAAAAATCTCTACCCTTCTGATGTGAGGAGGGGGTGCAGTAGATAGAGCACTGGACTTGGAGTCAAGAATGTCTGAGCTCAGATCTAGCCTCAGCCACTTTCCAGCTGTGGAATCCTGAGCAAGTCACTTAATCTGTCTGCCTCGGTTTCCTCATCTGTAAAATGGGGTTAAAAACAACACCTATATCCCATGGAGGTGGTCAAGATAAAAAACAAGATAAGCTTTGCCAAATGATCTGCAGGTATAAGCTATGCAATTGTTGCCTGGGGGCACTGCACAGGTAGGTGACTTGCTCAGGGTCACACAGCCAGGGGAGGGTAAAGGGCTTGAACCCAGCTGCTACAACTCCAAGGCCAGCAGGCTCTCCAGGACCCGCTGAGGCCATGAGGATCACTGGCCTAGCTCTGCCTGGGATTCCTCTTTGACTCAGACTCTTCACTAACCGATCTGGCATTCCTGTGAACTGGGAAAGCCCTGCTGGGCTCAACAAGGATTCAATTCTGTGGTTAAACAAGTCAAAGAGTAAAAAAGCCTTGGCAATTAAGACTTTGCATTTCACACAGACTGTTTTAGTAAAACAAACACAAGTTCTACAAAATGAAAGTGGGCTTAGTGAAGTCAGATTCAAGCACAAGGATGGTTACAGGTCACACATTCCCAGAACCAGCAAGTGAAAGGTGGTGATGAGAACCCACCGGACGTGCAGACGACGGCTTTCTACTCGCTAAGCTTATTTCAAGACAGTTGTGTTTCTGATTTGAAAAATAGATCCTCTAAGGAGGCACGCTTCACTTTGTTAGTCTGGAAATGTCCACTGCAGACGAGTAAGAGGCCCTGCCACGTCCACGTGACTGGCCCATGCAATGCACTCACGCTGCTCAAATCCGGGATAACGACATCGTCCACATCAGAGACAACACTTCCCCTCCGACTGGAACGACTAAAGTAATCAGCGGCGGACACCTTCAACATCAGAAAAATCAGGTCATTTCACAACTGGTAAAGAGAGGAGGCAGGACTGGGGCAGAACAGAACACTCAGAGGGAAGGTGAAAAGAGAAGTGAAATCAAAGACCAAAAGTTGTTGCTGATTGTGTTCCACTGAGTCCAATGAGGGGGAGACACACACACCCTAACAACTCACTCCCAAAGCGTCTGCCAGCTTTGGCCACCGTAGCCTTCCAGTACCAACCAGTTCATCAAGAGACACTTACTAGGCCCTAAGTTTACCAAGTTACTAAGCAATATGCTAAGCCCTGGCCAATATAGAAAAGTTAAAACCAGCCCTTGTCCTCAAGGGGGTTCACATTCTAATGGTAAATAGATACACATAAGACACGGAGCCGGAGCAGGTGGAAGGTGATCTCGGAGGGAAAGGGCCAAGCAGCTGAGGGGACCAGGAAAGTCCTCCTATAGAAGTTAAGATTTGAACCGATAAAAAGACCCCATTCCTTTCTGTGGGAAAAGACTCCCTCAGGGAGATTGGCTGGGTAAACAGGACCTGTACAATGGAGATCTGCATTCCCTAAACACATTCTCTGCCAAGTTGGCATCTTTGTGTCTCATTTCCGTCTCCACCGAGAAGCCCATGGAGGACACTGGCACTTAATTATTCCCTGAAGTCCCCACCTGGGTTTTCCTTCTGCTTTCTCTATAAGCTCAGTTCTTACAGCAGCACAAAGGCCAGAAGGATGCACATCTCACTCCCCCCTTTTTTTTTTACTAGTAACTTTTCACACTTGGCAACAGAAACAAACACAAAACATTTTTAAAAGCAGTAGGTTTGTAAACTGTGACTCGTGTCTATCATGCCAGGAATGTCCAGTTTGCCATGAGGGCCTCCTTGACTTTTGCACATTGTATTTTTGACCACGATGCAAGGCAGTTCTTTGAGGTTAATAAACAGCATATTGCACATGCATGACACAACAAAAAGTAACGAAAAGCTCAAAGACCTTGGTTCATAGCTTCAAACTCCAAAAAAGGACAAGAGGCCAAACTACAGACCAAAGCTTGTGAAGTCTAAGTATCACAACTGGGAAGGCCAAAGGCCTCCTCTCCATGATCTGCGTCCGAAGCCACATTACAGACACAAGCTAACCTTGGCTTTCTGGCCATCCCACAATGTTGGTTAACTTGCAATAAATCCAACGTGATCCTGAAATACCATACTGTGGCAATTAGAAATAAAAATAAAAACCCAATGAGTGTGAAAAGCTGCTGCCCATGGGGTTTTCTGCCAGCATGCAAACCAGGCTCACCACACTAGCTCTTCGCCCTTGGCTGGCATGACCTGAAGATGCGAGACTCCCGGCGTCATCATCTGAAAACTGTTCGTGGTAAAAGGAGATGGATCATTAAAAAGTTCACTGGGCCGTGGGCAGTCGCTGGTGCTCCCAATACATCACTCCTCTTAAGCAAGCACTCACACAACATGCTCTGGGGCATGAATTGGGGGAAGAGTCGGAGTTGGGGAGATTCATTTCGAAATGAAATGAGCATGCCCTGAGAGAGGCACCAGAAACAAAAACAAACATTTTGTCTTTCTTTTTTCTAATTTAAAAAAGGGAGAAGGCTAGGTGTGGTGACCCAGGCCTATAATCCTTAGAATAGATGACTTGAGGTCAGGAACGCTCAGCTTCAGAAGGGATAAAACCGAGTGTACGTCCACTCTAAGTCTGACGATATGACGAGACGCCGGGGGCCGCCTACTAAGGGGTGATCAGATCAAAGGCTCTTCACCCGGCTCCATGAACCCCACTGTGGTCTGTGGGTAGATTTCAGAGGGTCCATTAACCTGGGGTGGGGGGGGAATTCATCTTCGTTCTCCTGAACCTCTAGCTGAAATTGAGCATTTCCTTCCATTTTGAATGTAGGCAACAAACATTCTATAAGGGATCCATAGATGTTACCAGAGTGCCACAGCAGTCCACAGCACAAGAAAGTTTAAGAACCTCTGCTGTCAAGCTGAAACGTAGACACTGGTAACAGGAATGCTGTCGTGTATATGCAGAATACTTTTCTACCCTCGAGTCTAATTGTTTCATCAACTATGACAGTTATACGTGGCACACAGAATAATTACGTATAATACTGCACAAAATAAAACAAAAATACTTCTGCCAAATAAATAAGTAAATAAAAATAATCTCATACTGAAACACCATTGGCAAATATATGTATATATCAATATATGTCTATCACACATCCAAATGGTCATCACAACCTCTTCAGTTTGTCTCCAGGGAATAGACCTCATGTAACAAAGTGAGGTAACTCCACTCCAAGATGAAGTACAATAGGCCAGCCACAAAACGCAAAATTCTGCTGATGGATGGATGGATGGATGGGCGGGCAGGTAGATGAACAGACGGATGGATGGACAGACGGATGGACAGATAAGAGATATGTCACATTTTAAAATGAACGGACTAAAGGTATCAACCATTATACTTAAATTTCCCAAAAAACAAGCAGATTTATTCCACGTGAGTGAAAAGAAATCTTTCCCTATGTGCAAAAATTCTTTTAAAATTCCTATGTTGATTCTCATTCCACTACTAATTCCTTGCTTAACCCAGGAAAGGCATCTGGCCATAGTGAAAGAAGAAGGAAAGCCTACCTGGACTCGCTCTGCAAAGTAATTTTTTTCCTATGCTACAGTGCTGATGCTAACAAGCCTATGTTTTCACCTACCTGAGTGAGATGAAAAGCATTTCAGGTCCTCTACAAACCCAAAGATCATCCATTAATCCATGAAAAATGAAATAGCCTCAAAAGATCATCAATCCACAGCTAGAAGGGAACTCTGGGAGCCATAACCCAACCCTCTCATTTTTCAGATGAACAAACTGAGGTCTAGAGAGGCTAAGTGATTTGCCCAAGGTCACATGGGTAGCAGGTGGTGTCTTCTGGCTCCAAAGCCAGGCAGGGCTCTTCCCACTGCCTCACACTGCCTCCTTCACATGCACAGGTTCTAGAGCTAAGTCAGAAACCTCTAAGATTACGTTCTCCAAGCCTAGAGAAGTAGAAGACACAATTTTAAGAAGTGGCTTCCTGAAGACCAATTAATTCTCGGGTTAGCATGCTTAGTTTTACTTGTGTGAAACTGCCACTCCATGCATACAAACACCTAATGTTCTGCACTCTGAATGTTAGAAATGCTTCCCAGGGGGATAAGCCACAAGGTGTTCACGCTGCACAGAGCCAACAGGCAGCAAGAGTTCTCACCACAGGGCTGCTCCGGGATGAACTTGCTCTCGATGAGTAACTGTATTCTGATGGCTACAAAATTTGCAAGAAGAAAGCTTTTAAAACAGTGTTCAGCTCCTCTGACACTCTCATCACTACATGGGTCTTGAAATTTGTCATTGATTCCTAAGGGATCTAAGGCAGGCCCAAGGGCTGGTGGGGTGTTGCTCCCTAGGGAATCAGGTACAGAATGCGTCCTTGCCACCCAGAGGATCTAGCAAAGGCAGAGGGTTACCCAGAAGTGCTTTTGGGCAAAGTATCCTCACTCTATGGGGCTAAAGGGAAAGGAGGAGGACAATCCATCTGCTTATCCTACTGCAGGATCGGGCAGCCTTTTGTTCTTGATGGCACACAGCAGGTGCTTAATAAATGTTTGCTGACTTGACTGAAGCATCACCAAAATAGGATTAAACAAAGTTTTAGCCACTCTGTGAAAATGACCTGAACAGAGGCCATAATTTGTTGTCTGTCTGTCTACCTCATGTACAGGGCTGGTGAATGGTCCCAGGGGATGAGAAGATCATAGGGGTACCTGAAAAATGGCACTTTTCCATCAGTAAAGTGTATCTCCCACCTCGAGCACAAACATGCACGCGTGCGCGCGCACACACACACACACACATACACACCACCATCCTCAAACTCCCCATTCCCCTGGTGAAGACTCACTGTTCGAGAACTGTACGGGCTGTATAATCCCACATCACCCAGAGACGCCTAGAGAACAAAGGAAAGAGGACGTGTCTCTTCGGTGTCTGAGGGACTGCAAAAGGCTGAAACGCACAGCAGCTGTCCACTCAATGTCAAACCAGTCTGGAAGTGCTAAGGAACACCTCGATGTCTTCCACCCCTACCCTTCCCTTACAGGACCTGGGCACTCTTCCACCTAGCCCCTAAACACCGATCTGATCTGTTCTCTTCTTGCACAAGAGAGTCCTGAGAAATTAGGGTCAGGCCTTTAATATGCCCTTACAGTATTAACAATGGTTTGAGAGGTGTTGGGGAATGAAGTCTAGTAACAGAATCCAGAGTCCTGGTCACAGTATGAGTGACCCTGGGCTACAGAAGAGAGAGCGCCTGCCCTGAAGCCAGAAAGACCTGGCTTCAAGTCCCACTGCAGACAAAACTGGCCACGTGACCTGGGCAAGTCCCCTCGCTGCTGGGCACCCCGGACTCTCTGCTGGCATTTCCTATGCATTTCTTTGTGTACGTGGTGACTACAAAAGAAAGGTCAGCCGCGTGAAGGCAGGGGCTGTCTCCAGCTTCCCATCTTGGGCCTCACTGCCCAACACAGGCTTCTCCCTCCAAGAGTTTCACGAACGCTCAATGGTTATTCTGCACAATAGGAAGAATAACTCTAGCACCTGCCCTCCCATACAGGATCAAACAAGGAGGAGAAGTGGATTTGGGCAAATCTTAATGAAGGAAGTGTCTTCAGAGCCTTTCCTCGATGACATTGGCATCTTACATCAACTCCACTGGGATCAACAGTTTTCTCCTAAAAACTCTGTGAGGGAGTACAAGTATTATCGTCCAGATTTCCCAGACGTGAGAAGTGAGGCTCACGAAGTCACAAGCACCAGGGCCAGGACAGGGATGCCAGTCAAACCCGACTCCTTGGAAGAGCAATCTGATTTTTGTGACCAGCCAAAAGCGATTCAGATCCAAATCTGGTGTTCTCATTATTGGTAAAAAATGAGCAATGACCATCAAGTACTAATAGCTTATTTTTTCTGTGGTCTACACATGGGCAAGGATCAATCTGTTTGATGAGACAAGTCACGGAGGAGCAGATACAGAAAAAGGAAAAAAGCCTCAGCCAACTGCAAGCTCCAGATTCCAAGTCTTCACTGTCAGCCATGAGGCCATGCCACCCAAAGCCAAGGCTGCTGGGAGAGAACCTGCTGCGTCTGCCCTCATTTCAGGCCCCAGTGAGGTGCAGATGTGACCACGTGGGTCAATTCCCTCTCCTCTCTGGTCTAAAGCCAAGAACATCAGCGCTGGCCCAACCAGTCGCCTCCTAAGCATGTTATTTGCCATCAGGGGACTAGAGAGCAGAACTGTGCACTGACCCCCACGTGACTACACAGTCTAGGCATCAGGACTCTAAATGATGGGCCAGGAGCACCATCTTCTGAGACGACAGATGGCACAATTATTTTACAGTTTATGACAGCTGACCTAGCAGGCCTTGCTTTATCCACACTTATGCTGCCAAGTCACACCGTTAGCAGCCCGCCGTCATGCACAATCGGGGGGTGGGGGTGGGGCACATACGAACCAAACTGGCACTTCTCATCAGACCAGTGTCTACAGCACGAGAAACCTACAAGAAAAGGGATTTTTCCAATCTGAAAAAAAGCAAGCAGGAGTTCAAAAGACGACTCAGATCTCATGCAGTACTAACCCTGTGAGTTTTAGAAGTTGCCAGAGGGTCACTGCACAAGGAAGAAGACTGTTTTAAAACGAAAAACAAAAAAGTCTGTTATCATGTAGCAAGATAAGAATTAAACTAACAACTTGTTACTTCACAATTCATGATCAATTTTGGACATAATTACCCAAAAGCATAAAACAAAGTCATTAGCAATACTTCTCCAGGCTATGATTGAAAGCTTGAGATGAAATGTATTTATTAAGTATTAGAAATATTTTTATACTTTAATGAACACTTAATCCTGGTGTCAATAGATGAAAATAACAGAAAATGAGTCAAGACTAGAGTATCATGGGATAGGGCAAAAATAACAGCCCTCTCCCTACTCCATCGTTGATCAGGTTAATTAAAGCAGGACTCTCCTCTACAAGCGTGAGCTGCCTGTCACGTGTGCCACCACAGGGCACAGTCAACATCCACCCAGAAAATATGAACAAGAAAAGGCACCAAAACACAATGTCCACCCATTATCACCTCACACAGATTGGTTCCAACCTAAAAGGATAAAAGATCCTTAAACGAGAAGAAGCAAGATAGCAACAGACCCGAGTGTAGTAGGTGGAGGGGGGCTTGCTGTGTCTGAGGCTGCTATAGTTCCTCTGGTCGTAGTAGAGGCCTTTCTGCAAGAAGCAAAATGGAAGAGCAGGGCTTAACGTTGACTCCACTCTAGCAATGGGAATGAAACAAAACGAACAATACACAATAAATATTTGTTAAGGGCCTACTATGGGCCAAGCACTGCGGTGCCAAAGACAGTCCCTGCCCTAACATGCAAACAAACACCTACAGAGCAAGCGACAAACAGGATAAATGGGAAGTCATCCACAAAGAAGAGGTTGGAGCGGGCTTCCTGCAGAAGAGGAAGCTGGAGTTGGGGCTTAAAGGAAGCCAAGGAGGTCAGTGGTTGGAGCGGATTCAGGACAGCATCCCAGGCAAGGCAGACAGCCCGAGAAAAGGCCTGGAGCCAGGAGAGTGGAATAGCCAGGAGGCTGGTGTCAGTGCATGGAAGAGTATGTGCTGAGGAGGAATGTGAAAGAAGACTGAAAAGGTAGGAAAGGGCAGGTTAAGAAGGGCTTTGAATACCAAACATTTGCTCCTGGAGGTAATAGGGCTTGATGTGGGTGGGCCTGCAATGCAGGGAAATCACTGTAGTAGAAGATGGACTGGAGTGGACTCAAGTCAGGCAAACCCCCCACGCAGCTGCTGCAATAGCCCAGATGTGAGATGATGAGGCCTTGGACCAGGGGGTGACAGTGTCAGAGAGAAGGGGGTGTAACTCAGAGATGCTGCAGAGGTGAAATCAACAGGGGGTCTGAGAGTGAGGGGTGGATGACTCCCAGGCTGGGAGCCCGAGGGACTGGGAGGAGGGGCGTATTGCCTTTGACAGGAATGGGGAAGAGAGAGAAAGGAAGGGTTTCGTGAAGCACAAAAGAGTTTATCTTGCTATTACCAAGGCTGTGGTCCCCAAAACCCACAGCCCAAAGTGCTAGCACACACTTAAACAGAAAAGTCAGAGGAACATCATTAGCAGGCTGTCTCTCCCTAAAAAGGCTGACATTAAACTGTTTCCAAACTACATTCTTACCAGTACTTCCTTCTTTACAGAAAACAATCCTCAGCCAGAAGGAAGGAAAATAAGTCATTAACTTTCACGCCAGACTGATGAGGGTCTGTGCAAATTTCACTCAAGTAAATAATGGCTTTTTTTCCAAACCCATTTGGCAAAAGCACTGAAAAGATTGGAAATTCATTCTCTTCTGAGGCCTCCCAACTCCAGTCCTGTGGTCCCATACTACAGATGAAGAAATCAAGGCCCAGGGAGTCATACAAAGAATAATCAGGGGAAGAAGTGAAACTCAGGTAAACCCTTGTCCCGATCTTCAGTAACAGAAGATCTTTCGATGTAACAAAAGACAAGTAATTGTGCATCTCATTTGTGTTTAAGGAACCTCACCTAGGTCTATAACTGCCTATCTCAAGTTCTTGATAAGGCACAGCAAACCTAGGCAGCGGCTAGGCTCCAAGGGGTCATTTCAGAATCGGCCTCGTACACAAACAGCTGCCCAGCTGTGTCTGACAAGCACAGGAACAGCTTCTCCCACCTCACAACATGCTTTTCCTCCTTGCATCTCCCTTCCTCTGCCCCCTAGGTCTGCCTCGACACCCCTAGGCAAGCGCCCGGCCCTACCCATTGGAGACACTCCCGCCTTTCAGGTATCAGCTCCGCACCACCGACAGAACCCATTCTCTCCATGCCGGCCCGGCCCGGCCCAGCCCAGCCCAGCCTTGGGTATTACTACCAGTGGCCAGGGGGTGGGCGATGGCCCCCTCAGGCTCCCGGGTCAGAGATGTTCTTGGCATTGATCATTGCTGACCTGGACACATTCTCCCACAGAAAGCAGCTGTGGTGAAGGACTCTTAGGAATTATGAATAGTGCTGTGGCCAGGCGACACCAGGGACTCAAGGTCTCTTTGCTGAGCAGCCCGGTCACCTGACCACCACATAGAATACACTGTTTCTATGAGAAAATGCTTTCCAACTTACCAAAGAACTGCAGGATCACAATCTCGCCATCACTGGGTACAGCCAGTAACATAAAAATTACTTCAGATACATACTTTCTAAAAGAAGGAAGCGGGCACTTCCTTGATGATAACCTTGGAATCCACAGGATGGAACAGTCGCTGTGCTGTGAATAACTTTGTGAAGTCCTGGTAGTACGTATAACACTAAATGAAACCTCTTTAACGGGAATCCCAGTGTGACCAAGGGTTGTGAGGGGCTTTAAGGACGCCTACTTGCTACATCAGCCAAAGTGAAGCAATCACATTCTGGGGGAGACAACGACTTAGCACAGCGCACACGCATGCAGTGCCTACCAGAGACACACAACACTACTAACCAAGGGGTCTTTGTAGGAACTAGAAGACCTCCTCTTTGTGCTGGAAGAGTCAGCATAAGCATGGCTCTGGAAGCAAATATGTTCATTAAAGAAGTATCAGGATGTTTTTCAGACCAACCACCAAAGTCAAAGTCAACTAAAATCCATATTTAACACGCTAACGAGAATCCAAGACAAAGAGTGAGTTTGAGATAGCCTCTATGCAGCCAACTGTCAATAAATCAAGGGAGGGGATTATCCACTGAGTCACTGGATACCAAAAGTCTGGCCTGAGAGCTGGCACCCATCTGGCTCGATTTTGGAACTACTCCAGTTTGAGCTCAGATCTCCTCCTGTAGGGTATCGAGGGTTCAGTCAGCATGGGCATCTGAAGGGAAGGCTGAAGATACCCAGAGCTCTCTGCCTGAGGAGGGATGGCACAAAGAGAACACTGCCCACAGTCATGGGTGGCCCACACCCCAGGTCAGCTATCTCACCACGTGGCCACCCAAGCAAAGGAACAGGTATCAGCCAAGTAGAGCTCATTGCCTCCGCTAAAAAAAAAAAACCTCTGTGTGTGTGTATGTGTATGTGTGTGCTTGCATACACATGAACACGTGATTATGTGCATGCACATGTACTCTCTACCTATGGTGGAATACTTCAGTGTCAGTTATTTAGGGGGAAAACATCTGCCCCCACAAAGAGCTGAATGACAATGTCTGACAGGACAACAAGTACGTGTACCTCAGAGGAGAAATGACTTGGACATAAGGGGTTCTAGGTACATCGAGACACCTTTTTCTAGGTTCTAGGAGGACTTGTCTCTGCACTTGGCTGGGAGCTGGTAACACCCAGGTCAGGCTCACCCTCATCCAATGATGACCTGACAGGTCTCTGGGACGTGTACACAGGTAGCTGCATTCCAAAGTAAACTCTCAATACTAGAAGACTGATGGATGATTTTTTTTTTTAAATCATTCTAGGTCCTCTTCCCTCTAGAAAGTCCTAAGTGTCTGGCTGCACAGAGGCTGGAAATCGAAGACAAGCTCTAAACAGACTCAGTCCCTCACTTGCCTCGGCTCTCGGGTCAAAGCAGAATACCCAATCGTGAGAAAGAGGCCTTTGGGGGCTTGCCGAGAGGGAGGCAGTGACAGACACACCATGCTCAGGGAAATCGCAGGCCACCCCTGTGAACCTGGCCCACTTCTGTTCTACAGGCTTTCAAACTTGATCAGGCTAACAGAGTTATGAAAATTCATCATCGGGAGCTTGCTATTTCAAGAAAAGACAGTGTCAGCAGCAATCTCCTCATTCTTAGAGGAATGGGTTTATCTTTGATACACTCTCGCAATTTCCAAAGGCAATTCCCCCCACCCCTCAATGGTTAACTATTTCAAAATTATATAAAAGTATTATTTTCTTTTGGCTAGCAAGCATTTAATTAAAATTATGGCATGCCTAAATACCAAATTGTCTGATTAGTAACGCCAAGTAGTTAAAAAAGTTATATTAATGAGTTAACAGAGAACCATGCAAATGGACCACATACTGAAAATGAATGCTTCGTAGACCGAGCCTTCAGAGCATCATACTGAGTTTCCAGTGGCGATGGATTTGGTCACATTTTGAAGGAAATGAGAAGGAAAAAACCCAACACTTTCATTAGCACCATAAATTGATCAATTTTAAAAGCCAAAACACATTAAAGACAAAGCAGCCCTGATGTGGAATCACAGGTCTGCTACGGATGGGTGCAAGATCTTGGAACTGCCTACCCTTCCCATCTCTGTGCTTCAGTTTCCTCAAGTGAAAAAGAAGAGATGGTGGTTGTATGGGGGCAGTGGTGATATAGGGAAACCTGGACTAAAGATTTTCATGATGCCTTCCCAGGTCAAGGATTCGTAACGCCGACCAAATGCGGTGCTGAGGTGGTCTTGAGTGACCGCACAGAAATCAATGGGCAATGTTACAGGGCACGTGCTATTGCGTGTGACTGTGATCTTGCTTTTCTAAAAATAAACATGAAAAGTACATACGGAAAACTGTCCATGATGACGAGTGTTTCCTTAAAATAATGGCTCTCAGGGGCAGCTAGGTGTCACAGTAGGTGGAGCATCGGCCCTGGAGTCAGGAGGACCTGAGTTCAAATCCAACCTCAGACACATAACTCACTAGTTGTGTGATCCTGAGCAAGTTACTTAACCCCCAATTGCTTCACCAAAAATAATAAATAAAATTGTTTAAAAAAAAAATGACTCTCCAGTAGGCTGGAGGTTTAGAAAGCAAGTGTAAGGAAAAAAGATCAGGTAAAGTATCCTAATCATACTGAAAGAGACCAAAAGACATCCCAGAAACCCAACTTGAAAAGCACTGCTTTCTATTACAAAGGGCTCAGCCTCGACCCTCAGTCTCAGGCAATTTACAGCCCAGGGGTGGAGCTTTCTCCTTCCAGAGTGCCCCACTCTGCCCTCCGTGGGTCTAAGACACAGCCAGAATTTAGTTTTTAAATGAAATCAGAGACAGTAATGAGTCACCCAACATGGGAATGGACAAAGTCAACTCATTCATTAGCTCCTTCTGTATACAGGGCACTGTGCTTGGCAGGAGATATGGAGCTGTGTTGTTCCCTCCCCTGACCTGCCCCAGGCCTGTCCTCTATTGGAGGGGATATGATCTACCCCGCCTTCAACGTAAGGAGGTAGGAGGCGGGCGGGGCCAGGAGCAGAGATGTCCTCCCATACTGTCTCTGGCTACTCTCCTTTCTTTCTCTCTGGTCATCTCCTCAATGCCCATGGACACCCATGGACTCCACTGCATTTCTATCTGTCCAATCCCAAGCTCTCTGCTGACCTCTAGCCTCCATCTACAACTGCCTATTGGACATCTTAAACTCCACATCTCTAAAACCCTAGAGGTCATCCATCATCTTTCCCCTCTTCTGTCACCCTCTTCCAAACTTCTTAGCACTGTCATGGGCACCATTCTCCTCCCAGTCCTCTAGGCCCACACAGCCCTCTTGCCCATGCCCCCTCTCTGCCCTCACAGAACAAACCCCAGGGGGCAGGCCCTCATCACCACCTACCTGGACCGTGGCAATAGCCTCTTCCTCAGCCTCCCTGCCTCCAGGCCATCCCCCTCCCAGCTGTCAAAGCCGAGATGCTTCTTAAGCATCCCTCCCTCGCTCAGTGAGCTCCTATGGCTCCATCACCTTCCCCATCAAATAGAACGTCCTCTGTTCTCTAGTGCTGCTCACTTCACTCCCCTCAGCACACTTTCTAGTAAAGCTACGACTCACTGAGCTACCAGCTGCTCCCTCAACACCACCCTGGGCCTGAAACGTTCTCCTCCCTCACCTCCCGAAGTTTCCCTGGCTTCCTTCCCCTTCTGCAGGAAGCATTTCAGGGTGCCCCCAAGCTGCCAGCACCTTCCCTCTGCAGTCATTAGACTGGGAGTCCCCAGAGGGCAGGGACAGCATCTAGGTCCACCATGTGTCACTGGAGCTCACAGTGCCTAGTACATACATAAATAAATGCTTGTTGACAGACTCTCAGAATATCTGGAGAGGGAGCACATGCTCTCAGCTAGGGCCTACACTGAGGTCACAGACACTAAGTATATGAACAGTGAAAGGCCTAACTGTTCCCAATGAAAATCTAACTGTGCTGGCATGATTCATTTTCTATTCTGGTTACTTTATGTCAGAAGTCTAAGGGGGCCTCTGATCACTCACAGAATTGTCTCCTTAAGTCAGCCATTGGTCTAAACATGCTTCAAATAATCATGAACCCATGACGAATGCACTCAGGAGGCTTCTTTTCTGGGCTGGCTGACAACAGGTTCTGCATGTCTGAAAGCTGGAAGGGTCCTCTCCCTTTCTCCCCTTCCCCCTTCCATTTTTTGTAGCCAGCCAAACTTTCTGCAGATTTTATGAAAACACAGCCACCCTTCACATAGGGGCTGATTTAAAATGACTAGCTGAACAGAGACATTTCCGAAAACCAAGAGCAAGCCCCCCTGAAAACCAAGTGAACAGTGATGGGCCTCCCAGACTTGTCCTGGGAATGGCCCTGCCTCACATACAAGGTTGTTCCTTTTTCAGCCTAGCAGGAGAATCTCCAGAATACAACTACCTGGCAAGAACACTGTGGTTTTCCCCTTACTGCCCAGGAGCTTTCTACCAAGTCTGCCCCAAGAGAAGTGGGCCACGGGCTGCGCCCCATGGAGTTCCCACACTACAGGGAGCCTACCAGAGGAGCCTCCTCCTTCCAGACCAAGTGATATCCAGACCACTTTAGGTCGAGAGCTTCCAGATCAGGGCATCTAGAGCACAGGGCATTCATGGAGGAACACTCAGCCCCCAGTTAGGTTCCGTGTTTGTGTGTCACTAAAAGAAGCTGGGTGCTATTTAAAAATGTTTAAGGAGCAGCTGGCAGTTTGCACGCCCCGTTCTTCTCTGCCAGGGGCGCTCCATTCCCCTGAGTACCAACCTAAAGGTCGAGAATGTTGTGCTTACTCCTGGGATGCCTTCAGTACACCCTCAGCTGTTACAGTCACGGCCACAAAGAGGCCTCATGACCTCACCGCCACACCAGGCAGCGTCTGTCTGCCCACGGACTCTCAATGGTTCTTACAGGATGTTTAAAAGTAAAACAAGGCAAATCAAAGATTGTTTTAACCAACAAAGTAAGCTAACACAGAGTCAAATACTGCTGGGGCCACAATACAAGGAACCAGCAAAGCATATTGCTTGAAGCGACTCACTAATAAGAACAGAAGAAAATAGCTTGCATTTATAGAGGCTTCAGGTTTACTTACGTTTACCAAAACCTCCTAAGGTTACCATTCCCACTTTACATCAACCTGAGACCCAGAAATCAAATCAGCGCCGCCATGTAACTAGCTTCCTGGACCCAAAGTGCCCCTTCTGGTCAACGTACGCACACAGGGACACATTCGTGCATGTGTGCACGCACACACGTGCACACATGCACATACACAAACACGCAATCCAGCTCAAAAGGAAAATGACTTCTGTTCAGAGGCAATAAAAAAAACTGACTTCTCCAGCACTTACCACACTGTGCCTCCTGACTCAGAAATAACTAAACATACCAAAACTAACGGAACAACAGCCTGTAAGGAAATCGGTGACAACGGACCATCTTCAAGGGCGGAAGATCTAAATCGCAGTCAAGTTTTTTCAAAAGAAACACAACAACAACATGCAATCTAAAACAATATTTTAAAAGAATCAAGGAAATGGGACAATGGAGAAAGTGACGCAGGCCTTCTTGCCTGCCCACATGGCCCTCGCCCCCTCCACTTTGGCCAATGATTTCAACTTTCCCTAGGGTCAACAGGAAGATCTTCTAAAAACAAATGAATCCCCTAGAATACTAATCAGCATGTCACCAAATCAACTTCAATGCCAGTCAGACGTGTAATCTAATAGCTGTGAAATAGCATTATCTAAACAAAAATACTGTGTATTTAAGGTCCTGTTTTTCCATGTAACAAAGGGATAGCTTCCCCTAAATTCCAAATATCTTTCCAATTTTTGAAAACAATCAATTCATTAAAAAAGGGGGGGAGGGGAACCCAGACATTCAGTTCCAATCAGGGCAACAGGCCTGATAAATAACACCAATTTGCAACCACTTTATGAATTTTCCCAAAACAGACATAATTTCTCTGAAAGAATTAGACCACAGGGCAGACAGAAATGCTTACAGAAGATGGAAATGTTTGATTTAAAATGAGTTTACTTCATTGTTGTTTTTTTTCAATCACTGTTTGAATGACATTTTGATTGTATCTCCACAACAGAAAAAATGGAAAACTGATGACACCAGAGATCCTTCAGGCACTGACTCTTCTGAAAGCTCACACAACAAGTTTTCACTCTCGCCACAAAAATGGTACAAATACTAACCCTGTGACTGCCAATACTTCGAGTGGACAGTACATCCTCAACTCCCTGACAATAAAAAGAAAATGGTGATTTGTCGGTGAATGGATTAAAGAGGCAAATCTGAAGACTAAGAGAGAACACAATTAGACGTTATTACAAACCAGGTGGGGACGATGGTGACTGGACCGGTGAGAATACCTGGCCCTTTCTGCATCTTCCTGAGAAAGGAAAGAATACACGAAGAGTTAGTCATTGACAAAGAGCCCACAGACACATGTAGCAAAGCTAATTAAGCTCAACCACAGCCAACGGTCAACCCTTTCAACATTCCCCATGATGGAAAGGTCTGGACAACTGGGCTCAGGGATCAGAGATCTTGTGCAGCATCATACAGCAATGAAAGATTCTGCAGTTAAGGTCAACATTTCTGGCAAAACACCACTCACAATCTGCCTTTCTCTGAAAACATCCATTACACAGTACAAGGGACTTCAATAAGAACAAAAACTATTACCTTAAAATGCAACCACGACGGCAAATTTGGCCAGCCTTAGAAATGGCCAACTTAGCCATGAGAAGTAAAACAAGCTGCCCTGGATGGGGAAAGGCTTGACTTTCCCACAAGTATATTTTTAAGAGAGAGCAGATGCCATCAAAATAGCTGAGAGATTTGCTACCACTTCTGTATTTGAGTGAAAGGTCCTTCATTTGGATGGATCTCAGAGGCAGCGATGTACAACACTCAGACAGAGCTCTGACTCTGGAGGCCAAGGAATTCCCCATCACCACACCACTATCAGCCAGGACCTCCATTCTTATCTCGTCCCACGCTTGGTGCATCAAGCGGGGCAAACTGTGGAATGCCATCTTTCTCCCCAAGTACAATGTAAAATCCTGGAGGGCCAGCAACGCAGGGAATTTTTTTTTTTTAATCTTAAGTTGTGACCACAGTTGCAAACCTATGTTTAATCCCACTTCTCGTTTTTTGTTTATTTGGGTGGGGGGGGGTTGGAACTATGAGTGCATCACTGTCGAGAATTCCCAGTGTGCAAACTCCCTCTACTAATGCAGATCAGCAACACGCCTGTAACTTAGACTCTTCCAGAGCTGCCTGGGGCACTGCGATGTCGACAAAGTCTGACCATGTTTATAAAGCCTACAATATGTTACACTCAGGCATGCCTGACTGCAAGACTGGCCCTCTAAGGAAAATCATCACACTGCCTTTCCTTCTGTTCTTCCTAAATTTACCTCTAATACTTTATCAAATCAGAAAAGATCTGGAACATTATTAAAATTCAAAGGAACTGATGAATGCTAGACATAAAAACTGTTAAAAACTGAACCTTTTTCTCATACACAGAAACTAGAATGCCACATTAATGAAGCAAATATTTGCCCACTAATAACTTGAAAGCCTCCAGTTAGACCAAAGTGATATTCCAAATTAGCCATTCGTGGTCATCTGTGTGCATATGTGGCACTAAATCATTTCTCTTTTCTGGAATTAATGGAAATAAGAAAATGTCAGAACACAGGCCAGGGGAAGTCTACTATTCTCCTCATTCCAAACAGCCTCCTTCCCTGCTCCACCTCCAGCAATTTCTAAACAGAGAGTAGATTTTCAATGTCTGTACCCAGATTAGATGCCAGTGGAGCTTTGTCTAAATAGAATAACTTCTATACTTTTTGTTTTAGTGGAGGTTTTAGCTTATAAATAACTCTGCTGAATTACATTCTAGTCCTAATCAATCTCCTGACTGTACTTTTTAATTGTCTGAAAAGACTAAACTTGATTCCAAGAGAAGCTTGTGTGCTAAGAGCAGGAGCCGGTCAGGAAGTCTGCCAATCACACATTTCGATAGAAAGAACTCGAAGTGGTTATTCCCAGCTGCCATTGGGAAACCTCCCTCTGGTTCATGGCTTCCTCTTGTGGCCTCCAATTTGGGGACATGGGCAGGGCCTATGAACAAAGATGAAGCTAAGAAAGCTAAAATGACAAGATTAGCAAAATCCTCCAAGACATTTTTAGAAAAATGGTTTGGGTCATCCTTCAAACACATCCTGCCAACCTAGTAATTCAAGACCAAAAATATATTAAGAGACCAAGACCTAAAAAAACCCACCACACTCACAAAAGGAACTCTAGTAGAAACAGTGTCCCAGGCCCTTGTTGCATAGGACTGTCCACAACACAAATGTGAGGTTACTGGACAAAACAAAATGGCTGCCTCCCCTTCCCCAGACAAACTCTGTCCCCACCCCACACTCCAAACACCCTCACACAGTGGTGCACACTGCAAATGATTAGTACATGGCCACTTCACTCCACTTCGTCAGTTAAGTGCACCTCCCATGCACAACAGTAGTCTTTCTGGGCCTACCATCCACTTCTGAATCTGGCCCCATTTTCGATCACAGGAACGATAGGAGTGCTAAGAAGGCAAAAACGTTATTTCACAAAAATGCGGAAGTGAGTGAAAGTCTTCCGCGAGTACTTCATTCACAACACCATCTACATCTTAGCAGTAGCAAGACAGGTTACTGAACGTAAGAGGGCCATACAGGCAAAATTCAGTGTTAATTAGTCAAGGGCAGGCCAGGCATGAAAGAAGTCATCCCACTGGTCTGAAAGGCCAGATAAGACCCTGAAGGGTAACTGCTAAGCAATGCCTCATCTGTCTCAGATGTGCTGTGATTTCCATGCATAAAGCACAGGGTTAGATGATGCTGGGACAACACAGGAGCTGTAAATCCCATTTGCTCAAGGGTATAATCAAGAGACCAATCACCAACATCAAAAGGAAACTTCTCATATTTTAGCCAGGACTATCTCCCCATCACAGAACAACTTGGTACATGGCATCAAAAGCTTTCTGAACATGGGAATTTGCAGAGCTTGAGCCAAATGGAAGAGGAGAAAAATGACTGGTGAATTTCAGTAATCACCCCGATTTCCACATGCATCAAGATGAACATTCTGACTTACTTCACGACATGAGCGACTTTCCAAAACATCCCTGACATCCCACACCATGTCCGCTCACATGTCTACCTGCCAGCCTCTATGGCGGTGGCTTGTTTGGTTTTGGTCACAGGGGACAGAACAGCTCTCCTTTTCTTGGGGCAATGTCCTCACACACCTCTCCCACTCCCTCTTACCTCCTTCTGCTGCCGCTCCAACTCCCTCATCCGGATGTCTCTTGCTTCAGCTCGGGCGGCCCGCTTGGCTGCCAGTCGGGCCTCAGCCTGGAAGCAGATTTAGAAAGGGAGCTATCAGAGAGTTACTGAAATGGGGGAAAGTATCGAGTCAGTCCTCAGAGTGGGGAAGGCAGGATGGATACAGCAGGGAGCAGCAGAGATGGCTCCAGGCCACCCAGACTTGATGGCTGCTCCTGTATGCATGTCTTCCTTTTCCTTCTCCAAACCAACTGATTCAGATTGTGTGTCTCCGTTACAGTGATGAGTTTTCTGGCCCCTTAGAGATTTCTCTCTAATTCCAATAAAAATAACTCGTTAACAGGGACCATGAAAAGCTAGTTATCTCCCCTTGGACATCTTTGGCTGAGGGCACTGACTAACTAGCTCTGGCTAAGTGTCATCCTTCACCCTGACACTTAAGAAACAGACTAGATCTAGGCCTGGTCGTTAGCTCCAGCAACTCTCAAGCAACTAACCTTCTCGGGCTGATTTTTAATGGGTTCCAAATGAAAATGCATATTAAAACCCAGTCAGATGAGTCACTTTAAATTGACTCTACCCCTCTTCGAGCCTTGGTTACCTACCTTACCCCTTTTGGATACTGTAGTATTTGTTCCTCACTGCATCCATAACAAGGAGAGTTGCTTTCAAAGTGCATTGAACGGAACACTAATGCAATGTTGGTGGAGTTGTGAACTGATCCAACCATTCTGGAGAGCAATTTGGAACTATGCCCAGAGGGCTACAAAACTGTGCATACCCTTTGACCTAGCAATAGCACTTCGAGGTCTGTATCCCAAAGAGATCATACAAATGTTTGGAAAAGGACCCACATGTACAAAAATATTCACAGCAGCTCTTTTTGTGGTGGCCAAGAATTGGAAATTGAGAGGATGCCCATCAACTGGGGAATGGCTGAGCAAGTTGTGGTATATGAATGTGACGGAATACTATTGTGCTATAAGAAATGATCAACAGGCTGATTTCAGAAAAGCCTGGAAAGACTTGCATGGTCTGATGCTGAGTGAAGTGAGCAGACCCAGGAGAACATTGTACACAGTAACAGCAACACTGTGACGTGACCAACTCTGATAGACTCGGCTCTTCTCAGCAATGCAAGCATCTAAGACATCTCCAAAAGTCTCATGATGGAAAATGCTATCCACATCCACATCCAGAGAAAGAACTATGGAGTCTGAATTCAGATCGAGGCATACAATTTGCTCTTTTTTTTGCTTTGTTTTGTTTCTTGTTTTTCATGGTTTGTCTCATTGGTTCTAATTCTTCTTTACAACTAATATGGGGGCAGCTAAGTGGTGCAGTGGATACAGCACCAGCCTGAAGTCAGGAGGACCTGAGTTCAAATGTGGCCTCAGACACCTGACACACTTACTAGCTGAGTGACCCTGGGCAAGTCCCTTAACCCTATTTGCCTCACATCCTCCCCCCCCCAAAAAAGAAACAAAACAACATGACTAAAGTGAAAATATGTTTAATCTGAATGTATATGTAGAGCCTATATCAGATTGCACGCCATCTTGGTGAGGGGAGAAGGGAGGGAGGGAGAGAAAATTTAAAACTCAAAATCTTATGGAAGTGAATGTTGAAAACTAAAAATAAATAAATTGGTTAAAAAAAATCCAAAGTCCAACGAACCCATCTCTACACTTACACAAAACCTCAAAGAGGTGCATGATCTCCTCAGTTTGGGAGTGCTCTCCAACAGCAGCGATCACTAGCCAGCCCTGCCTGCCCATCCTGTACAGCTCTTGTCACTGTCCCCTCATACATCTGTTGCACATTCCCCCTCCCCAACACCCTGAAGCCTGGGAGGCTCCAAAAGGTGAGAAGCTGGGCCTTCCAGGTCACAGGACCGGCAAGAGAGAGGATCAAAATGACAATTCTATCTAAGCTAACTTACTTATTCAGTGCCAAACCAATCAAATTACTAAAAAATTATTTTATAGAGTTAGAAAAAATAATAACAAGATTCATTTGGAAGAACAAAAGGTCCAGAATATCAAGGGGATTAATGAGAAGAAATGCAGGGGAAGGTGGCCTAGCCATTCCAGATCTTAAATTGTACTATAAAGCAGCAATCATCAAAACTGCTTGGTACTGGCTAAGAAATGGAGTGGTGGATCAGTGGAATAGGTTAGGTACACAAGACACAGTAGCCAATGACTATAGTAATCTACTGTTTGATAAACCCAAAGACCCCAGCTTCTAGGATAAGAACTCACTCTTTGACAAAAACTGCTTGGAAAAACTGGAAAAGAGTATAGCAGAAACTAAGCATAGATCAAAATCTCACACCATATACCAAAATAAAGTCAAAATGAGTTCATGATTTAGATACAAAGGCTGATACTGTACAGTGTAGATAGTATAGATAGGAATAGTTTACCTATCAGATTTATGGAGAACAGAAGAATTCATGACCAAACAGGAGACAGAGAACATTACAAAATGCAAAATGGATAACTTTGATTACATTAAATTGAAAAGTTTTTGCACAAACAAAGCCAATGCAACCAAGTTTTGGAAGGAAGCAGAAAACTGGAAAAGAATTTTTACAAACAGTCTCTCGGATAAGGGCCTCATTTCTAAAATATGTAGAGAATTAAGTCAAATTTATAAGAATACAAGTCATTCTCCAATTGATAAATGGTCAAAGGATATGAATAGGCAGTTCTCAGATGAAGAAATTAAAGCCATCTATAGTCATATGAAAAAATGCTCTAAATAACTATTGATAAGAGAAATGCAAATCAAAACAACTCTGAAGTACCACATCACATCTATCAGATTGGCCAATATGACAAAACAAGAAAATGATCAATGTTGGAGAAGATGTAGGAAAATTGGAACACTAATGCATTGTTGGTGGAATCGTGAAATGATCCAACCATTTTGGAGAACAATTTGGAATTATGCCCAAAGGGCTATAAAAATGTGCATACCCTTTGACCCAGCAATAGCACTTCTAGGGCTATATACCAGACAGATAATACAAATGGGAAAAGGACCCATGAGTACAAAAATATTTATAGCAGCTCTTTGTGTGGTGGCCAAGAGTTGGAAATTGAGAGGATGCCCATCAATTGGGGAATGGCTGAGCAAGGTGTGGTATATGAATGTAATGGAATACTATTGTGCTATAAAAATGATAAACAGGCTGACTTCAGAAAAACCTGGAAAGGCTCGTATGGTCTGATGCTGAGTGAAGTGAGCAGAACCAGGAGAACGTTGTACACAGTAACAGCCACGTTGTGCGATGACTAATATTGATAGACTTAACCCTTTTCAGCAATGCAAGGATCTAAGACATCTCCAAAGGCCTCATGATGGAAAATGCTATCCACATGCAAAGAAAGAACTATGGAGTTTGAATGCAGATCGAAGCATACTATTTGCTATTTATTTCTTCTGTTGTGTTTTGTTTCCTCTTTCTGATGGCTCCTCCTATTGGTTTTAATTTTTACTTACAACATCACTAATGTGAAAATATGTTTAATAGGAATGTACATGTATAGCCTATATCAGATTGTGGGCTGTCTTGGGGAGGGAGGTGGAGAGGGAGGGGGAGAAAAATTTAAAACTCAAAAGCTTATGGAAGTGATTGCTGATAATTCAAAATAAATTCATTAAAAAAAAAAGAGAGGATCAGACATTTTATCCAATTCTCATGACCTCTCACACCTCTCCCAAACAGGAGCTGTATACCATGGATTTCAGCAGTCTCCATGACATACAAGGTAAAGATTCAACGAACTAGGAGCAAAGAAGGCTAACCCCTAATGCCCAACACACTCATCAGCACTCCCTTTAGCACTGTCCACCTCACTCCCAGTAGAAGGCTACATTGGACCCATACACTTGCTGTTATCATCTCTATTTTACAGATGAGGAAACTGAGGCAAAAAGAGGTTAAGTGACTTGCTAGTAAGCGTCTGAAGCCAGATGTGAACTCACATCTTCCTGACTCCAGACCCAGCACTGCATTCACTGAGCCACCAGCTGCCTGTAACAGAAAGACTATCAAAAGATGTCTTTCTAAAGGTACATGAGAAGTCAAAGCAGCTGTGTGAGCTTGGGCAAACCTCTCAGACCCACTTCCTCATCTGTGAAGAAGCGGGCTAAGAAGAGCACAGACCACCCAATTGGTACAGCGCTTTGCAAGCTTTAAAGAGCTAGACAAATGAAGTCTATCATCATTATTACTGAGCCACAAAGAAAGATGGCTAAGAAGAATTTGGAAGAACACAGGAAGACTTAAAGAAGGAAATGCAGACAGAAAAGGGAGAGCCGAAAGAATGATATACACCATGACCACAATAATGGAAACCATAAGGTCAAGGAGAGAGGCGATGAAACTGACCAAATATAACAGGCAATGCCAGTTCCATCCCACCCAAGTTAAAGGACATTTCCATTCTTTCTGCTCACCTAACTTTTTTCAGGGAATGTATTTTGTAGAAGGGTTTTAGGTGCCTCTTAGGAAGTAACAAGACAAACTAACCATTAATCACTTTTCAATTTAAATGAACAAAACATTCTTGAGAGTAGTGTCTTCAGTGGAAGAAAAAAAAAAAACACCCCAAAACCATGACCTTCCAGTTAAGCAGACAGAGCTGTGAGAGCCCCTTCTGAGTTTTGTACTGTTTGATAATTCCACAGTCGTGCCCACAGCTGCCTATGGATCGGGATGAGTCACTGTGGGGGCGGCAGCTTACCGAGTCAGCCTGCCATCAAAGATCTCTTACACAATCAATGCGGATGAACCACGAACATCACCCAGAAATGAAAAGGAGGAAAACAGGTTGCCTCCCATCCCCCCAGAGGCCTGCCCAGTGTTCCAATGGTCTCAGCTCCCAGGAAGGATAGCTGCTCCTCACATATGCTCAAAAGCTCGCCTCTCCTCAAGAGGGCCTGACATGGGGCCAACGGGGGGACACTCAGAGAACGGTGGGTGCTGAGGGGAGGAGTGACCACGCAGGGCGCCTCCCAAGGGGCCCACCACAGGGACTGTTCCAGGAACAGGTTGACTTTTCCTTCTCCCACGCAGCTTCTGATTCAGTCGAGTTTCCCTGGCAACAGAGCACTTTTGGGCCAGAGAGGCATTCTAATCTTTGGATAATAATCTCTTTGAAAGATCATCTTCTCCAGTCCCTTCCATTTTACAGATGTCAGTCACTCAAGCACCAACGACATGCCAGGCACTGTGCTAGGTGCTAGGGTTACCCCAAAAAAGGGCAAAAACAGTCCCTGCCCCCAAGGAGCTCATAGTCAAATAAGTAAGACAACATGCAAACAGCTATACAGAAAAAGCATACATACAGGATAAACTGGAGATAATCAGAGACGGAAAGCACTAGAATTAAGGGGCATGAGGAAAGGCTTCTCCTAGAAGATAGGATTTTAGCTGGGACTTGAAGGGAGCCAGGGGAACTAGGAGGTAGAGATGAGAAGAGAAAGAATCTACGCACAGGGGACAGACAGGGAAAATGCTGTAAGAGGCAGGAGATGGAAGGTTTTGTACAAGGAACAGCAAAGAAGCCAGCAGACTATGTAGGGAAAAGGGGGCTAGATCATGAAGGGCTTTGAATGTCAAAAACAGGATTTGATACTGGCAGTGATAGGGAAGCACTGGATTTTACTGAGTAAAGGGGAGTGACATGGCCAGACCGGGGCTTTAGGAAAATCATTTTGGTGGCTCATGGAAGATGGCCTAGAGGAGGGAGAGGCTGGAGGCTGGCAGCCCCCCAGCAGCTATTGGAATAGAGTAGGTGTGGGGTAACGAAGGCCTGTACGGTCTCTGTGGTGATGAGTAACAAACAGCATCAGAGGAGAAGAGGAGGCATATTCAAGAGATGTTATAAAGGGAAAATCAAAAGTTCAGCTTGAACAGATCCAAAAAGACCCAGGGACAAAGTGACAGAGTCAGAAGTGGCCCAAATCTTTGGGTTTCAAATCCACAGCTCTGTCCACTTGAACCCAGGCAGCTTCCTAGTTCCTTACATTATCACCTTTTCCCCTGTGTGCATGTTCCTATAATCCCTGCTGAATCTCATTTTGTTGGTTTTGGGCAACTCCAATCTGTCCAATCTAACCCTTCCAAGTACAGGCCACTCCACCCAAGATGGTTTCATTCACAATCTGGTGACCAAATACTTAATCTATGAATCTGAACTAATCAGCCTGTCCAACTGCAAACAGGTAATAGGACTTCAAACAATTCCTGAATGTCTGAATCAAAACAAAATGACTGCCCACTGGTACAATTTAAAACTTTCTGGAAAAAAGACTACATCAAAAAAAGAAGACAATGAGGAGCACTGTCATCAGATTAAAGCTATGGGATCTGGTCAGGTTTCTTACCCGCCTCCCACGGCACAACTGGGGCCTTCACCACTCACAAGTCTGGCCTGATCCACACAGGAAAGACCAAACAAACAAACAATGTCTTTTGCCCAGACTACAACATGCCAACAGGTGGACTGAGGCTGTCCATCAGTGTATATAGCTGGGGTAAATAGGACAAATGGATGAGACTGGCCCAGAATTGCACAAATAGAAGATGAGTGGGCTAGACTGCCTGCCTTTAGGAAACTGCAAAGCCCCTTAAAGATTCCCAACTCTTCCCAAAACAAAGACTCCTCTTTTTAATACCAACATTCTAACATTACTGAATGGCTATGAAATGTAGAATACAAGGGTGTCTGGAAAACTGAAATCTGATGACACCAAGGGCAATGACGGGACACATGGTAGGTGGGAGCAGACGCAATCTGATGGCCAAAGTGGAGCTTCAAAGAACAGCATCAGCAAGCACTTCCTGAGCACCAGGTGATGGGGATACAGACATAAAAAGTGACAACTCCCAACCCTCAGGGGCACTGGACCTCTAAGGTTGCTCGTAGTTCCATACCTATGAGCCGACATTCTATGGCATCAGGTTAATGTTTGATTGAGGAAAAAAAAAAAAGAAGAAGAAGAAGAAGAAGAAGCTGGGCTAGTCACATGAAAAAGGAAAGAGACAAGAGGCAGACAGCCGGACTGTTGCCTTGGCAACCTCTGGATGGAGAAGAATGAAGAGAGTCCCTGGGGCAAACTTGTGGAAAGTCTGGAACAGGAACCGCACAGGCCGGGAAGACATGGATTAATTTCAGTCTATGTCAAAGGAAGGATTAACTGATTTAATGATATCACAGATCTGAGTCTTTTTTGGTTGTCTTCTGGTCTCTTCAGTCATGTCTGATTCTTTGTGACCCCATTTGGGGTTTTCTTGGCAGAGATACGGGAGTGGTTTGCCATTTCCTTCTCCAGCTCATTTTACAGATGAGGCAACTGAGGCAAACAAGGTTAAGTGACTTGCCCAGGGTCACACAGCTAGTGAGTGTCTGAGGCCAGATTTGAACTCACGAAGATAAGTCTTCCTGCTTCCAAGCCCAACATGATACTAACTATGCCACCTACCTGAGTCTTTTACTAACATTTAATTTAATTGCTATGGCATTCGATTTAGCTGTAGGGTTCTTGTCCATTGGGACAATCAGGTTAATACTCTCATTCTATAAATGGGGGCACTGAATGGCAAAATGATTTTCCCAAGTTACATGGAAAGAGGATGAGTTAGGACCACAGCCTCAAACCTTTTCAACTTAACATACCTTCTCAGCCTGCTCTTCCCCTGGTTTCCTTCCATGAACTCTTAGTTTCAGCCAAACCAGACAATTTAGCCTTCCCGAATCTGTCTGGTCCTCACAAGTCCCTGCACCTGGAATGCCCTTCCTCTGCCAATCTTACAGGTACTGCCCACCCTTCAAGACCCAACTCACGATGCTTTCCACGACTCTCCCTCCTCTGAGCATCCACAGTGCCCTGTATTCATCTCGACTATGCTTTTCTGCATTCCACCTCATCTGCAGAGGTGGGCCCTTTCTCTTCTTCCCTACACGACAATGATCTCCGTGACAGCCAGGACTGCACGCTCTTCTCCAGACCCTCTGTGGTCAGCATCTAAGGGTATTTAGTAATCATCTTGTCAGATCCACAGATTCAGGAGGGTGGAAGATAGGTCACAATCCAGAAACGGCAAGCTGTCCAGGTCGTGGAAGGGGGTGGGGTGGGGGGGAAGCACACAAAGCACAGGATTGGAAGTAAATAAGCTGATAAAAATTGTGGGAAAATTGTTTCTAATGTAAATTCTATGAAACCTCAATGAGAGGTCACAAATGATGCTCCAGGTACCACCACCTAGGTGATATATTGGTTCCTATAAATTAGAAATCTGAACTGGCTATATCTAGGAAGTAACTGTCCACATAAAGGAAAATGGCTGACTAGAGCAGGCAAAGCTGAGTCATCTCAGACCCGCAAGCGCAGAGCCCAGCTCAGAAACAAAGAAGACACGACATCAAAGCCACAATATTTACTGTGCTGTCATGGTTTCTAAACTGAGAAAACACACACACACACACAAGAGCAAAATAAAAAAGGGGCATTACTCTATTTTCTCTTAACTTTTATTAGTTAAAAAATGCGTGTATCCCTTTCTTAAAAACCTGTTTTACATAATTTTTTCACTCATTTTAAACTTAAATATAAAATGAGAAAAGAAAAAAAAGGAATATTTCCATGTACACAGCAGAACATAAGAGAAGGTTCAATATAAAACAATAAATTTCCATTTCAAGAAAAACCTATGTCATAAATATTTTTCAAAGCTGCCCAGCTTTTCTTTGCTTCCTTCTAGGTTTTCTTTTGTTCTCTGCTGTGCACTTTTTACTTTATCCCCTGCTCCCACCACCACCACAGAAGGCTACAATTAAACACAGTCATATACACCTATACATAGATCTCTATAAACATATACATATAGATACACATATGCAATGAATTCTGTTATTATTTTTCCTAACTTAATAAAATAATTTCTAGCAATTTAATTGGGATGGCCTTGAATAAATAGATTGGTTAGGTAAATTTCATTTTTTGATTATATTATCTTTACCTACCCATGAACAATAAATATTACTCCAATTATTTAAATCTACTTTTTTTTGTATGAAAAGTGATTTATGTTTGTGTTCATGTAGTTGCTACACCTGTTTTGGCAGGCATACTATCAGGTATTTTATGCTGTCTAATTATTTTAAATGGTCTAAAATAATATTGAATAATACTGGTGACACTCGTTGAATTTTTAAAAATCATACCTAACCACATTAAAACTTTTTTTTTAAAGGAGCCACAGCTATCAAAGACCCAGAAAATCAAGTCCTCTTGCTGCCAAAGTCCTTCACATTGTTAAAAGACTCAATATCAGAACTGAATATGGTTTTAGCAGTGAAAGTAACATATAAAAGGATGCACTGCACCCAAAGGACACCAGGCCTCGCCTTAAGGCTTGCAGCGGAAACCTCTGTATGCTGTGTCTTCTCTTTGGGAACAAGAACTACCTTGCTTTTCTATAGATATTTCCCAAGCCAGTACAGTGCTTTACACACAATAAGAGCTCAATAAATGATTTTTCATTCATCCATTAGAATTAGGAGTTCAAACATTGTTTTTTTTTTCAATATACAATGAGGACCGGACCATATGATTTATTTCTATAGTCTCTTCCAAAACTCAATTCTAGAATCTCTATCTTTAAACAAGGTAAATTTGTTTAAAGATATTCCTTATTGAGGTCCATATTCAACCTAACATTCCCAGATGGAACTGGGAAAATGCAAAATGCAACGTCTACCCCAAAAGGGAAACAAAGATATTTCTTCAATCCTTTTTTAGAAACAATAAAGCTGAAGTTTAATAAATGAACATACAGAGAACTGTGACTTCATTTGGGGAACTCTAAGACGGTGACTCAGTAGATAAAGCCTAAGGAACTGCCCAAGGTACTGACCTCGAGTAACTTCCTTAGGGTCAGACAGGAATTAAGGATCAAATACTCTGAGGTGCGACCTCATCCCTATTAGACTGGCCAATAGGACAGAAAAGGTAAAGGACAAACGTTGGAGGGATGCAGGGAAAATGAGGCTTTAATGCACTGCTGCTGGAATTGTAAACTGATCCGACCATTCTGGAGAGCAATTTGGAACTATGTCCAAAGGGCTACCCTTTGACCCAGCAATACTACTATTAGGTCTGTATCCCAAAAGAGATAAAAAACAAAAAGGAAGGACCTACATGTACAAAAATATTTATAGTAACTTTTTTCTGGGGGGAAAGAATTAGAAGTTGAGGGGTTGCCCATTAATTGGGGAATAGCTGAACAAGTTGTGGTATGTGATTAGGATGAGATACTATTGTACTATAAGAAAGGCAGAGCAGGATGCTCTCAGAAAAATGCTTGAGCTGATGCAAAGTAAAATGTCCTGTGTACAAAATAACAGCCATACTGCAGCATGACTCAGCAATACAACAATCCAAGACAACTCTGAAGGATTTATGATGAAAAATGTTGTCTCCCCAGAGAATGAACTGAAGGCATCTGAATACAGGTTGAAGCAGACTTTTTTTTACTTTCCTTATTTTTCATGAGTTGTTTTTTTCTTCTCTTTCACATCATGGCTATTATGGATATGTTTTGCATGACTACATATGTACAACTTATATCGAACTGTTTACTTTCTCAATGGGGGGGGAGGCAGGAAAGGAGAGAATTTGGAACTCAAAGTTTTAAAAATGAATGTTAAAAATTGTTTTTACATGTAACTGGAAAAAAATAAAATACTAAATTTTAAAAAAGGATTAAATACAAGATTTGAATCAAGGTCTTTCAGTCTCTAAGCCTACCATTCTATGCACTAACTGCCTCCAGGTTGAATAATCCCTGTTTAATCAACAAGCATTTATCAAGCACCTAATAAGTGCCAGGTACCATTCTAGAAGCTGGAGATACAAAGAAAAAGATGAATTCATCCTTGCCTGTAAAGAGTTACAATCTTGGGGCAGCTAGGTGGCGCAGTGGATAGAGCTCTGGCATTGTTGGAGTCAGGAGGACCTGAGTTCAAATCCAGCCTCAGACAACTGACACTTACTAGCTGTGTGACCTTGGGCAAGTCACTTAACCCCAATTGCCTAAGCAAAAAAAAAAAAAAAAAAGAGTTACAATCTAGCCAGGAGAAACAAAATACATGTATAAGGATATTTCAAACAGACATAAGAGATTTTTGAGGGGAACGCGTTAGCAGCTGGATTGGAGTGATCAGATTAGGAAGGGCTTCAAATAGAAGGTACATGAGCCTCGAAGACACCGAGGCAGAGGTGGGAGGTAAGTGAGGACAAAATACTTTCCCTACATGGGAGAATGGAAACTGGAAAGCCACATACCAGGAGCTACTGAGACTAAACAGGTGGGTTGGGGCCGAGTAGTGAAGGGCTCCAAATGGCAAGCACTTTCTATTTTAATCTTTAGGCTTTAGGGAAGTACTGGAGTTCACTGAATAGGGAAGAGAACTCACAGGATTTGTACTTAAGGAAAATCACTTTGGCAACTGTGTGGAGAATGGAATGGAGTGGGGAGAGAAGAAACCAGTTAGGGAGACCAGTTAGGAAGCTGTTACAACAGCGTAGGCAAGAGATCTCAAAGTCTGAACTAGGGCAGTGAGTACACAAAAGCAGACAGGAGGACAGATGTGGGAGATGTTGTAGAGGAAGAAATGACAACATTTGTCACCGACTGTGAGATAAGAATCAGCAGTTGAAGATGACAACAAGGCTGTGAACCTGACTGGAAAGATGGCAGAGTTCTTGACAATAATGGGGAAGTTTGGAGAAGCAGCAGATTTAGAAGGGAAAACAATGAGTTCATCTCGAGGCATGTTGGGGTTGAGAAGCCTATAGATATATCCAGTTGAAGATATCCAATAGGCAGTTGATGATATAGGCCTAGAGCTCAAGAGGTAGAAGACTGGGCATATAAATATGGGAGTCATCAGCTGAGAGATGATAATTAAATATGTATGAGCTGTTGAGCTCACTGAGAAAGAGAGTCTACAAAGAGAAGACAAGATAGAAGCTTGGGGTGCACTTACAGTTTGGGCTGTGATATAGACTATGAACCAGCAAAGCAGCCTGAGCAAGAATGGGCTGACAGGCAGGAGAATGAAGAGAGAGCTGTGTCACCAAACAAAGAACTGAGTACTGCAGGAAGAGAATATGGTCAGTACTGTCAGATGCTGCACAGAAGTCAAGAAGGATGAGGATTGTGAAAAAGGCATTAGATCTGGCAAGTAAGAGGTCACCGGTAACTTGGGGGAGAGGGGTGTCAGCACAGCAATGAGGCTGGAGGCCACTGCAGAGAGCTGAAAAGAGGGTGAAAGGAGCGCACGTAGAGGCACCAAAAGCAGAATTCTTTTCAAGGAGTAATGGGAAAGGGAGGAAAGTTATAGGATGACGGCATGAAGGTATGCTGTTCCCCCTACTAGCCTTGAACTCCCTGAAACATGTCATAGAGCACAGGGCTCAAAATAAATACCTTATCAATCAATTAACAAAATCAGAGTATTAAGGTAATACTGCTAACAGAAAAATACTTTTCTCTCTCTCCACACACACACACACACACACACACACACACACACACACACACATCTGTATCTCTACGAGATGCAAAGAATGGTGTTTATTGCTCACCGGGGAATGCTCAAGGAGCGCCGACTAACTGTACCCTCCCATGCGGTCACAGCTTCTGAGGGACAATGCCGTTGTACTCTCCAGTGAAGGGGGAGCTACCTTACAAAGAACTTTAAGAGATCCAGCAAACCAAGCCCACAAAACACCTTGACAAGGTGAGATGGCACCATGAAGGGGAGCACAATGAGGGCCGTCAATGAGGGATGTTTCTGATTAAGGACTTACAGAGACCAAGGCCTAAAGGACTATTCAGCAGCTTTGGGCCGGTGCATCACGAAAATGTTATTCAAGAAGCCAGAGGGCAGGCACCAAACACAACCCTACAAAGGTAATGGATTATTTCTTAACAAAAGACACAGCTTTCACTACATAATAGCGAGGCACTGCTCACGAAAACAGTTAAGAGCAAAGGTCAAAGTAAATATATCAGAAAACAGGACAGAGAGAGGACACTACCAGTGTTTACAGTAGCACTGACCCAACCTTGCTTAAAACAAGCCACCAACTCCAAAACTCGGGAAATGAACAAAAACCCAAAACAAGACCATTTCTTACACAAGTTTAACCAATATACAATAGCTGCCTACCAGTTCTGGAGGGTGAAAAAAGCTACAAACTGCCTCGAGTTAGTAAATGGTCTGCAGTCAAGACAGGCATGAGTTTGTCTGCAAACATCTCAGAGAAAAACAACTGAAGGTCCCAAGCACGTCACCTCCCCAAACATCCAACGCCATGGAGGTGACCATGGTGTGACTGCATCAGTTACCAGTGAGACTCCAGAGGGCATTAGTACACGCAAAGCACAATCCTGTGAGGCAGATGCTGTTATTACAAAGGGAAGAGAAGAGTCAGTCAATCATAGACCAAGAAGCTTGACTCTAACTTCTGGGAAAATTCCAGAACAAAGAATTAAAAGATGGTTGGCAAACATCTAGGGATGCCAAAGCCTGAAGATGAGGCTGAGAAGACGACACAGTAAGCCACGGCAAAGCTAAAGGGAAAGACAGGAAAGAGCCAGCTAGAAGGAAGTTCGGTTTGGCTGGAATGCCCACTTCACAAGGAGCAGCAGATGAGAAGCTGGACCCCAGGCCAATCTCGGACCGTCAGTCTATCACGTGGCATCTTGGACAAGTTGGTCATCCTCTCTAGATCCCAATTTTCACATCTGACAAGTGGGTGCTTTGGTCCAGATGGCCCTAAAGGGTCCTCCAAGCACTGAATCTATTATCCTGTGTTCCTACCGTAGGAGAAAAGACTGGAAAAGTAGGTCAGGGTCAGATTATGGAGCACTGAATGTCAAGATAAAGAAATTATACTCTGTCACAGTAGAAAACCACGAAAGGCTACTGAACAAAGGAGTGACCTAAGGAAAGTGAATTTCGAGACTACAATGTCCAAGATGGATTCCATGAATCAAGAAGACCAGAATGAACACACACATACACATGTGTATGTGTGTGTACATATGTACACATCTATTTACAAGTATTTATTAAGCACATAGTATGTGCCAGGCATTACAATAGTCCCTGGGGATACAAAATACTAGTGAAACAATTCCTACTCTTACTGGGAAACAATTACGTGTATAACAAACGATTACATACAAATCAATACAAGGCAGTTAATTACAGCAGTCACTAGCAGTTGTGGGGCAGGGATCATCTTGAGCTGTTTAACTGAAAAAAACAGAGGGATCCCATGATGCAGAGGAAAGGAAGAAGCATATTCTAGGTACAGGAGACGATGTGTTATGTGGAAGGAAGAAGAAGCAGGCCAGTTTGGCTGGATCACAGAACACAGGACAGGAAGTAATATACAATTAAGGCAGAAAAGATGGAACCAGATGTAGGGTCTATGTGTTTCTGCATATAACATAAATGCATGTATACGTACAAGAATGACAGGCATTGCAGGTGAATAAAGTAACCAGTGATGAGGAGGGATTAGGAGACAATGGTCAGGCTGCACTGCACTTGGCAAACTGCACCAAGTTTTCCTTGACATATCCTAAAGAGGTTTTTGCCATGCTGATCACTTTTAAACCAAGTAATGGAAAAGCTCAGAAGACTCAAGACTACGTGAAATCCACAGAAGATGGAAAGACGTCTAAGACACCCGACTAACCTGCACCATGTGTCCAAAAAGAGCCAGAGGAGCACCCAGGGCATCACAGATCACCTGTACACCATGAAGAGAAAGGAGGAGCTGTTCAGGTACTGAGAAGGGCAGGGGCAGCCCCTGAAGGCTCACTGGCATTCCCACGACAGGAAAGGAAGCAGAGAAAATCTTCAGCGGGCCCTCTCGGAAAGATCCAGACGAGAAGCACACCAAATGAGTGTGGAGGCTTGTGAGCGGCCCCCACCCTGACCTGCCACCCTCCAGCCAGTGAGGCTTCAGAGCCAACCGGGGGCAGAAGAGACATGCCAGTCTAGGAAGGTGGAGTTGGCCCACTGGACTACGGGGGAAACGGTCACAAATATTAGGTGCAAAGAGACAGAATGAACCAAGGTGCGCTCCCAGGTCAAGCACTTATCCAAGGAATCAGGCACCCCAAAGAGGCCTGCTATGTGGGAGATGCAGGTGAGGAACAGCAAGAAGGCTACAGTGGAGTATGGGGAAGGAAGCTTGGGGACAGTGGTCAAAGGCAGTGTGCTTCCAACCTCAGAAAACCACCACGTGAGGGGAGGCTCTCATCAGCTCCCAGATGGGCTGCTGCGAAGTCTTCTAACCAGGCTCCCAACTGTCTCTCACTGCCCCAGTCTGAGACTCAGCCTCCAAAGGATCTTCCTAAAGCACAGATCCGACTACGTCAACCCCCATTCAATAAACTCCAATGGCTCCCTAGAATGAACTGGGGACTTCTCTGTTCAGCTTTTAAAGTCCTTCTCCAGCTGGTTCCAAACTATCTTTCCAGCCTTACTATGACTGCCTTTCACGATAGTCCAGCTAAACTGGACTCCTGTCTGTTCTTCACACACAACACATCATCTCCCATTTCCATGCCTTTGCACTGACTGTGCCTGACGCCTGGAATGCACTCGAACTACACCTGACTCAGACTGCCCCTCTTCAAGAAGCAGCTCAAGTATCACTGTCTACACAAAGGACTTCCCAGTCACACCAACGGTATGTGCTCTGCCTCCCAAAGAACCTTGTGTTCTTTCCACACATGCATGCTTCTCTCCTCACTCACGCTCCCTGCAAGCCCCACAAGGTAAGCTCTTTGAGGGTAAGAACTGTTTCCTTAGCAGAGTCTCTGACACACAGTAGGCCCTTGACAAAGGCTTGTTGGCTGACTGGATCCTCTTAGTATCTGATCTACTTGTGTGAATGAGCAGAGTCTTCCTTTAACCTCGGAGCGGCTTAGTACTTAAGATGTGGACTTGTGAGCAGGATAACCCGATCTGTGCCTCTCCTGTTACAAGCGAGCCCTTGGGCGAGGCTACTGAAGGCAGCCGAGGCCTAACTGGAGCTCTGGAGATAAAAATAAAAACGCAGAGATCAGCTGTTGGGATACACTGGCTGAAGCTCTTTCACAGCTGAGGTCAATAATACCCATACTCTACTCTAAGTCAAAGGGGACAGGGGCCTGATTTCCAGGTGATGAGCAGGAGGCCTAGGAATCAACCAGTGCCTGCCAAGGCCAAGGTCTGTGCAGCTCTCCTCATTTACTGAAGAGCAATCACCTGGTCACATAAACATAACTCCATCTTCTGCTTGGCTGTTCATAGATGTGTCTGAGAGAAGTTATAAGTCTAAACAACTACTCCTATGGAGGGATAGCCACGAACCCAGGTGTCTGAACACTCTGTGTTAACCCTGAGAAGAATCCCTGAAAGCAACGACTTCAGCAGAAATCTGGACAAAATAACCCCAAATCTGCATTAGCATTTCTGGAGAGCCCCTATCCAAATTCCTGGTTGGAAACAAAAGTGGCCAGAAATGTCCCATAACTGCAAACACATGTAAAAATTTTTCAATGTGCTCTTAAGCGGAATTTAACCACAAATAGTCTCTACAATTCAAGTGGGCAGATCAGGACAGGCTTCCTGTAGAAAGTGGCATTTGAGCTAAGACATGAACGAAGTTAGAGCTTCTAAGAAAAAGAGGTAGGGGCAAGATAGACCACCCATGCAAAGACACAGAGACCAAAAATGGGACGGAAGGTATGGGGAACAGCACACAGACCCAATGGGCCACAACACAGATGTACAAGAAAGAAAGCAATGTAAAAATACTGAAGTTGTAAAGGTAGGACAGAGTCAGATTGTGCAGGCTTTTAGGGGGCAGGGGTGGGCATTTTATCCTAGAGAAAAGAAGTAAACTAATGGAACTTCATAAGCAAGAGAATAACATAGATAGACTTGCACTTTAAGAAAATCATTCTGGCAACTGTGCCAAGAACAGACTTAAGTCCTGAGCTGAATTAGGCAAGGGAGTTGCCTGTGAGTAAAAAGATGGTGATAAACGCTAGAGGCATTACCAAACAGAATTGACTGTAGTAGGCATAGAATAGGAGGTGAGGGCTGAGGGAAAGGGATGGGTCTAAGGTGATTCCAAGCTTGTAAACCATCGTGATGAATGGTAAGTTCTTTCACAAAATGAAATGGTAAGTTAGAAAGAAGAGAGGATTTGGGGGAAAGAATATTAAGTTCTGTTTTAGATATGCTGAAATTGAAATGTCAACAATCCAGTTGGGGATAACCAATAGGTAGCTAGTGAGGGAGCTCTGGAGTTCAGGAGAGAGATGGTGCCTGGAACATTTGGCAGCAAGAATCTTCTACAGAGAGATGATAACTGAACCCCCAGGAGCTGATCACTAACAGTGAAGACCAAGGACAAAAGCCTAGGGCACCCTAAGGCAGAAGGGCGGGACATGCGCTACGAGGTCCAGCAAAGGTGCTTGGGAAGAAAAAGTCAGACAGGTGTAAGAATCAAGAGAGAGTGACCTCAGGAAACTCCTGGGAGCAGTTACCACTGTGGGATGCTTCAGTGTCTTGGATATACCTTGGTTTGGGCCCAGGAGGAAAACAGTAGTCTGACTGCCTTTAGGGAAATGACCTCAAACCCCTCTCTGAAACAAAGGCAGGCTCATCTTTTTAACATCAATATTCTATAGGTATATTGATGACTACAATCTACAATCATTACAAAATTTAAAATGATTATCAGGCAGGGGAGAAGAGCAAGCTGCCAACACAGAATAAATAAGGAGTTAAAAAGAACTGGAGGAAATGATGTCATCAAAGAAATGTAGGATGGGGAAAAAAAAAAGAGTCTGGTCACGTGTTGAGGAAAAGAGTTAAGCAATGGACAGGCCAACTGTGACACTGGTGTCCTCATGATTTCAAGAGAATCTGGGGAAGAGCTCTGGCCCCCCACCAAGTCAAGGAGATCAAACTATGGAAAACTTAGGGGAAGGGATTCAGGACAAGCATCACATAGGACGGGCCACAGGAAACGAGTGCCATCAGGAACATCCAAGTAAGAGAAATCCCAGATCCATTTGGGTTCCCTGCTGCTGGAGATCATGTCCCTGGTGACATCAGGCACCAAAGTCTAATGAGAGGACATTAAAGATCTTGACGCAGCACCTCAAACATGAGAGGAAAGACAATGCGTTCCCACTGAAGGCTAAAGCCCTGTCCTACCAACCAGGAAGCCCAGGGCGAGGCCTATAGGAACTGCTGCTGAACTGCCTTTGAAAGGGTTTCCTTCAACCACATATGAAGTTTGCAGTGAAAGTATTCCTGAGCCAGACTTTCAGATAAAGAGCTCCAGCTCACAGCACCTCTGAGGGGTGAGAAGCCAGCTGTCTGTGCTCAAGGGAGATACAACACTTGTGCCCCCTAAACGGGGAGTGTGCAAAGGGATAAGCATTTCTGGAACCCACCTAGAACCTCTGAAGCTGTGATCAACCTGCAGTAAAATGAATTTGAACTACTGCTGTGTAAATACAAACTGCAGCCAATTAGAACAAACCCACTCATGAAGAGAGGAGAAAGTACCCTTCAGATAAAGGTGGCAGCTATAAAAGCCAGACAGCCATTTTTATTCCAATGCAGTATTCTTGGAAATGCGCTGTTTGTGATAAGCTCCTAGCACAGGGAGCTCTGTACAGGGAAGGCAAGCAATATATGTTTGCTGCCAAAGGCCTGTGTTTGGAGCCATTCATCAGCTCTCAGAGTCTTTTGCCAGGAAAAAACACATTCCAGTTTTCCCAACACAACCACCCTATTCGTGTGACAGTACATTGGTAAGGATTTTAAATTCACAAACCTCTCGAGCTATGCTGCTCAAAGCTTCATCTTCTGCAGAGAATCGATCTTTTACTGGCGTTCTCTTCCTTCCAGAACCAGGGGTCCCCATTTTGTTTTCTTGAATGTTCAGTGATTCTTTGAATTGAGAGCTATCATCAAGTTTTTAACCCTGAAAGAGAACACAGAAATTATGAGTAAGCTTTTTTCTTCAGCATTTAAGCTGCCTCACTCCATTTTGTTGTCTATATTTGAAATAAGATTAACTTTCTTTTTCCAGAAGCCATTTTTATTCAAGTTAGAAGAGTAGAAATTGTCTACTCTGTGACAAACTGTACTAGGGAGACAAAGCCAGTGAAGTAACTTACATTCTACTGGAGAGGCAGCGGATGAGGCTGGGCACTGCCTGTATAAAGGTAATTATATTTACATCCAAGGTAATGTGAGGAGAGCAGTCAGATGGTGCAATGGTGAGAGCACCAGGTCTGGAATCAGGAAGACTCATCTTCTGAGTTCAAATCCAGCCTCAGACACTTCCTAGCTCTGTGACCCTGGACAAGTCAATTTATCCTGTTGGCCTCAGTCTCCTCATCTATAAAATGAGCTGAAGAAGGAAACGGCAAACCACTCCAGTATCTTAGCAGTGGCTAAGAGACTGGAGAACAACAGATGTGGTGATGGCAGAAATGGCAAAATTTGTCAAGAGAACAAACAGGTGTGACAGGAGTCAAGGATGAAACCTAGGTTGCAAGCCTGGGTGACTGGTAAGATAGTCATGTCTTTAGTAATAGGAAAACTGGGAAGAGGGAAGGCTTAAAGGAGAAGGATGAAGAGTTCATTTTTAACGTTGAGTTTGAGATGTCAATGGGAAATCCAGTTCAATATTGTTGTTGTTGTTCAGCTGTGTCTGTGACTCTCCATGGCCCCATTTGGGGTTTTCTTGGCAGAGATACTAGAGTGGTTTGCCATCTCCTTCTCCAGCTCATTTTACAGATGAGGAAACTGAGGCAAACAGGGTGAAGTGACTTGCCAGGGGTCACACAGCTAGCAAGTGTCTGAGGTTGGAGTTGAGCTCAGAAGAGTCTTCCTGACTCCAGGCCCGGCACTCTATATCCACTGCACCACTAGCTGCCCAATAGGCAATTGGTGATGGCAGCCTAGCAGTCAGGAGAGAGGTTAGGGCTGGATAAGCAGATCTGAAAAACATTTGCATAGAGATGGCAACCGAACCCACAAGAGCTGATGAGATCATCAAGAAACAGTTAGGGAAAAGTGACCTGAAGGAAGATCCAGCAAAGGAGACTGACTAGGACCAAACAGGTCATCATAAAAACACCTGGAGAGGGAGCACATTCAGGAGAAAAGGCTGCAAAAAGGTGGAGCAGGGGGAGGACTGAGAAAAGTCCACTAAAAGGCAGTTAATGTGTGAAGATCGACTGTGAATGGCTTGGCTCTTTTCAGCAACACAATGATGCAAGATGATTCGGAAGGACTCATGAAGGGAAATGTTCTCTGCCTCCACGGGAAGAATGGATGGGGTTTGAATGCAGATTGAAGTACACTATTTTCCCCTTTCTTTATTTTGCCCTTTGGGTCTGTCTTCTTTCACAACACAACTAATATGGTAATATGTTTTACATGAGACCGCATATGTAGAAACTATATCAAATTGCTTACTGTCTCAGGGAGGGGGTAGTGAAGGAGGGAGGAAGAAAATTTGGAAGTCAAAATTTTTTAAAAAAATAAATGTTAAAAATTGTCTTTACACATAATTTGGTAGAAAAATTAATTATCTAAAAATATTTTGCAATTAATGATAATAGCTAACATTTAAATAGTATTACTATGTGCCAGGCACTTTGCTAAGCACTTTACAATTATTGTATCATTGGATCCTTCACAACCATAACAGTGAGGAAGACACTATTATTCACTTTTTATAGTTTTACAGAAAACTGAAGCAAATAGAGGTTAATGACTTGCCCGGGGTCACACAGCTAGGAAGTATCTGAGGCTGGATTTGAACTCAGGTCTTCCTGACTCCAGGCCTGACACTCTACCCGAGTGAGTCACCTCACTGCCACTCTATGGAGAGAAGGGGGCAGGGGAAGTGGGAACAGCACCTGGTTAGAGTTTTGCTTTATGAACACCATTTGACCAGGCACGGAGAGACACGAGACAGGCCCGCCCACCAGCAGCTATTGCAAGAGTCCAGGCCTGAAGGGATAGAGGCTTGGCCCAGGGTGGGGTCAATGACCAAGCAGTGAAGCTTTCAGAGTCACATAGTGATTTGAGTTTATATTTAGAAAGGAAGGCAGGCTGCACACAGCAGAAACCTGCAGTTTCACATGCAATCCTCTTTTTATGTTCTATTACATACACAGAAATGTTTGTTTTCCTTGCTGTTTAAATTCAAAAAAATTTAGAAAGAATTAAAAGAAAAGAAAAGAAAATGGATTGGAAAGGGGAGAGATGAAAGCCAGACCAATTGGAGGTTTTTATAATAATCCAGGCAAGATTCTAAGGGTCTGATGGAAATCATCTTTTTGAACAGTGAGCAGCTCTGGAACCCCCACCACGAACCCCAGAACATGGCAGAGTCGTCTCCTACACTGTGTACCGTACATAATGTCTCCCCGACATTCAGGGAGGGGCCGCTTCCTTTCCTGTCTGGTCCCCAGCGGCTGGCACAGAGCTGGTGCTTAATAATCACCTGATTAGATTCAGGGAAGCATCCAAGTGCTGGTACAGAGCAGCAGGGCTGATCTGAGACTAGACAATGACGCAGGTACACGACTGGCTGCCACCCACGGGGAGCAGGAGGTGGTCTGGGACTGAGCACTGGCACAGCATGAACAAGGCTGAAGAGTTCAAGGGTGGAAAAGAGCATAGAGCCAGATGGCCTGGTCAATGTCAGGGGCAACAGTGGAGCTCAGGGATGGCCTGGGAGAATGCCTGCAGCCCACAGTGAGGACAAGGAGGAGGAGGAGGAAGGCAGAGAAAGGGGAGGGGCCAAAGGGAGCTCAGAGGTGGTCTAGTCCAGCCCCTGCCAGAAGCAGAATCTCATCATCTCCTACCTGGCTGCTCACCTGCAGGATCAAAGCAGCTCTGAAACTCCTCTGAGGGCGCCCAGGTCCCAGGTCCTCCACTTCAAGAGCAGCCCAGGGCAGATGGCTCATCACATCCCACCTGGCTGCAGGACTCCCTCAGCCCCTGGAAAGGGCACTCCCGGCACCTCCCCTCCCCTCCACTCCCTCCCTTCTTTCCTCCTATGTCTTGCCGTTCTCCAGTTAGATCAGGAGCTCCTTGAGGGCAGTGACTCTCCTTCACCTTTCTCTGTATCCTCAGCACTTCGTACAGTGCCTGGCATATGGCACACAGCAGGCAGTTAATAAATGTCTACTGACTGACTGACCGTCTACTATATACACTTGACAAGAAGGGGGAAATTTCAGAGTTCCGCTATTAAGGTGGTACAATTAAGAGTAACAGTGAGGCATATGACACATTGAATATTTAAGACAAAAAAAATCAGGAAATTAAAATGTACATGAAATACAAACTTCCCCCTTCTTAGCATGTTTATCTATGAGCCACCTATAAAAATTTATATAATATTATTATTTCTAGAACACAAGAATCATCGGCAATCTCACTGCAGGGTTCACAACTGCCAAAAACCGATTTCTGAAATCCATTGCTATTCACAAGAATAAGAGCCATTTCCAATTGATAAATGGTGAAAGGACATGAATAGGCAGATTGCAGAGGAAGAAATCCAAGCTATCAACAGTCATATTAAAAAATGCTCCCAATCATTAATAGAGAAATGCAAATTAAAACAACTCTGAGGAACCACGGCACACCCATCAGATTGGCTAAAATGACAGAAAAGGAAAGTGACAAATGCCAGAGGGGAAGTGGGATGATAGGTACACGTATACTAATACACTGCTGATGGAGCTGTAATAGTAGAACATTCTGGAAAGCAATTTGGAACTCTCCTTAAAAAGCTATAAAACATGCATACCTCTGACCCAGCAAATACCACTGCCAGAGTCCTATCATACAGAGATCAAAGAAAGAGGAAAAATACCCATATGGACAAAAATATTTATAGCAGCTCTTTTTGCTCTGGTAAAAAAGTAGAAACTGAGGGGATGTCCATCAATTGAGGAATGGTTGAACAAGTTGTGGGATATGATTGTGATGGAATATTACTGCGCTACAAGAAATGATGAAAGGGAGGGTTTCAGAGAAACCTGGAAAGACTTGTATGAACTGATGCACAGTGAACTGAGGAGAACAATTTATACAGCAAAAGCAATATTGTAAAGATAGTCAACTGTGAAAGACACAGTCATTTTTAGCAACACAATGGAACCAACTACAGTTCCAAAGAACTCATGATGAAACATGATTTAGACATAATGACACCATAAACAAATGGTATGAGAGCAAGGATTGGTTTATCTGTCAGATCAATGAAGAAGAGAAGAATTTTTGACCAAACAAGAGATAGAGAGCATTATGATGCGTAAAATGGATCATTTTGATTATATTAAATTAAAAAGGGTTTGCACAAACAAAACCAATGCAACCAAGATTAGAAGGAAAGCAGAAAACTGGAAAATAATTTTTACAGCAAGTATCTCTCATGAAGGCCTCATTTCTTAACTATGTACAAAACTGAGTCAAATTTATAAGAATACAAATCTTTCCCCAATTGAAAAATGGCTAAAGGATATGAACAGGCAGTTTTCAGATGAAGAAATCAAAGCTATCTTTAGTCATTTGAAAAAATGCTGTAAATCACTACTGATTAGAGAAATGCAAATCTGAGGTATCACCTCACACCTTTCAGATTGGCTAATATGACAGAAAAGGAAAATGATAAATGTTGGAGAAGATGTGGGAAAATTAATTAAAATAATATTCATTAATGCATTGCTGGTAGTGAACTGATCTAACCATTCTGGAGAGCAATTGGGAACTATACGCAAAGGGCAATCAAACTGTGAATACCCTTTGATCAAGCTACTAGGTCTGTATCCTAAAGAGATCATAAGTAAGGAGAAAGGACCTACATTTACAAAAATATTTATAACTCCTCTTTTTGTGGTAGCAAAGAAGTGGAAATTGAGGGGATGCCCATCAATTGGAAATATCTGAACAAGTTGTGGTATATGAATGTAATGGAATACTATTGTTCCATAAGCAGGTGGATTTCAGAAAAACCTGCAAACACTTACGTAAGCTGATGCTGTGTGAAGAGAACAGAACCAGGAGAACATTGTACAAAGTAACAGCAACACTGTGTGATGATCAACTACGAATAACTTAGTTCTCAGCAATACAATGATCCAACACAGTTCAAGGACTCATGATGGAAAATGCTGTCCACATCCAGAGAAAGAGCTGATAGAGTCTGAATGCAGATCCAAGCATACTATTTTCACTTTCTTTTTTGTGTGTGTGTGTGGTTTTTTCCTTTTGGTCTGTTTTTTCTTTCACAATATAACTAATATGAAAATGTTTTCATGATTGCATATTTATAACTTATACCAAATTTGCTCACTGTTTCAGGAAGGGGGAAAAAAGGAGGGAGAAAACTTGGAACTCAAAAAATTTCTTCGAACGTTAAAAATTGTCTTTACATGTAATTGGAAAAAATAAAATACCATTAAACAAAAAGGCAGCAGCAGGAGCCTAGAAAGTCTCACAGGCCTTCAGTGCCACAGTCCCCCGTGTCATCAAACTCATGGTTCTATTAGCAGGAAAAGCCCCATAGTCATCAACACCTCTGTTCCAAAGTCACAAATCCACCAACTCCACCCCTTCCCCACCCAGGTGGCCAGACACAGGGCTTCTAACATCACTGGGCAAAAGCCACCAATTCCAAGTCTACACAAACAGACGTCTGCACGCAGAAGGGCTCATCTGACTTCTAAACTACAGTTTCTACAGCCAGGTCATCCTCATTCACTATTGTGCAGCAATATAGGAAACGGTGACACATGAAGTACAAAGAGTGAAAGCCCAACACAGCCTGCCACCCCAGCTCATCAGGGAACTGCAGTATCAAAGCAAGAGAATGTCCAGGCTGGGAGGACCCTTGGCCAACCCATTCAGTCTGCATGTGAAAAACCGAAGGTGCAGAGAGAAGTAAGTGACCCACACCACCCAACGCTCCACCTTGGATTAGACCTAGAACCCTAACCTCTAGGAATCCTTAGATTTAAAAAAACTTTTTAACTAAAGTTTTTTTAACTAAAAACTAGAAACCAAGTTCTAGGTTTTTAAATTGGAACCCTAACCCTCTAGGAATCCTTATGGGAATCCAACTTCCAGCCCCTCCCCTTTTCCCTGGGTCAATGAGCCTGGCAAGTCACTTTCCCTGGGCGCCTCAAGGAGGCAGCAGGATATAGTGGAATGAACCCACTGACCTTTCCCCTGAACCTGGGTGGTGTCCCGGAGGAGTCCCATCCTCACTCTGCCACTCTCCAGAGGGCCTCCTTCTCTGGGCCTCAATTTCCCCCTCTCTAAGGACTGGACTCGATGGCCCGCAGTCCCTGCCTGCTGGAGGGGGCAAGGGGCAAGGAAGGGCCAGGCTGGCGTAGTCAGCACAGACTTAGGAAGGCAAGCAGAGGAGCCTGCGGAGCTGGAGAAGGGAAGCTTCATTCCACAGGTCACACGGAGGGCTCATTTCTACCTTCTCCTCCCATCCCCGCCCCAATGCCCCATTACCCTCATTAGGGCCCTTATCAGCTCTCACCTAGACCCGGATAACCGCCAAGCAAAGTGACACACATTCCAGAAGCACAGCTCTGACCATCTCTGATCAGTAAGCTCCAGTGACTCCGAATTCCATCGAAGATCAAATCTATTTTCCTGTGCTTCACACTTAGGTCCTTCACCACCTGGCCCCCTGGGCAATTGGAGGGTGGGTGCAGTGGACAGAGGAGCTGGGCCTGGAGTCAGGAAGACCTGAGCTCCAGTCCGGCCTCAGATACCTCTTAGCTGCGTGACCCTGGGCAAGTCAATTGACTCTTCTTGCCTGCTTCCTCATCTGTAAGACGCACTAGAGAAGGAAATGGCAAACCACTCCAGTATCTCTGCCAAGCAAACCCTAAATGGGGTCACAGAGAGTCAGACGAGACTGAAGAGCAAGCTTCCCAGCGGTCGCCTCACTACACATGACTTCCTTTCACATACCCTTCAGTCCAGCCACTGGACACCTTCCTGTTCATCACACTTGACACTCCATCTCACATCTCTGGGCCTTTGCCCAGGCTGGTCCTCATGCCTGGAACGCCCTCCATCTCCTTCTCCTAAGCCCAATTCAGACTCTACCATCTAAGCTCACAAGAGGTCTTTCCTCATCTCCCCCACAAATGTCACCTATTTACTCTGCACATGTTGTTTGCCTGTTTGCAAATGTCTGTGTTCTTGTCTTAGCTTCAGTCTACACACTAGAGTTTTTGTCCCCTTAAAGCCTCAGCTCCTCCACTACATTTCAGAATGACTCCTCCGTCCCTGGATGTTTCCCAGTGAGAAGGACTGAGGGAAAGACACCTTTAGAAAATCACGGCTAAAACAAATTCTCTATGGATAAATGATTTAAGCTAGACGACGGTGTGTGGGGTCAGAAAGCGCTATAGAAATCACAACTCCCAAGGCACAGGTTAAGCCCCTTTTGTGGCACGGCAAGGGGGCTGATGGAAGCTGAACAGCTTCAGTCCCAGACCTGGAAGCCTACACGGCTGAACCACAGGTGCTGCAGGAGGGGGCAGGGCCCCCCTGTGCAACCCCTGCACGGCCTTGGCTTGAGCCAGCAGAAGGGGTTTCTGGCACTATGACCAGCTGGTGCATCCAGCTAGCAGTGACACACAAAACTAGCGGGCCCAGAGCCCACCCCCGTAGCCCTCTGGGAGGCTGGTGCCAGGGGACTCAAAGACCTTTACAACCACAGGGCAGGGGATGGGAGGGCTGCAGGAAGCCACGCTAGGCTCAGGAGTCCTGTCAAGGGCAGCCAGCCCTCCCCTGGTGTCACTGACCTCTGCTCCCCTCTCTTTCCCGGCCTCCTTCCAAGGGAAGTACCAAGCAGCTCTCTTCCCTGACTTCGTCAAGTTTTGGGTCATCTCTGAGTCTAGGCTTGAGGGGAAGAGGGAGCAGAACAGGACTGGATTCATTGATCTGAATCTTTTTTCTAAATTTAAAAAAGGACAAACTGCCAAGATAGCATTACAATGAGTCACTAAGGGTTTTTCAAAAAAGTCTGTACTAATGGAATCTGGCTACACTGAAACTCCAGATGACTTGAGGGCACTGGAATTTTCTTGATTAAGGGTAAATAAGATGAAACTCTTTCCCCCGCCTCAATCTCCCACAAAAGCAGTTTCTTCAGTGACAGTTCAGGACATCCCCATCTCATCTGACACCACCTCCTGTTACCACGGAGCTGCCTGCCTTTCTATGTTTGTTTACCAGAATGAAGACACTTCACTACTCTGCTATGGAAAAAGAGATTTCGACAAAGTGAGTCAAGGAAGTGTTTCAATGAATAAGCAACACGTGCACTTGAAAAGCAGAAACTCATGAGCTCCAGCTACAAATCAAGACAATTCCTAAAAAGAGTTTGTAAAAGCCTCTGCTCGCTAGCAGCTGAATCTAAGATTACATTTAATATAGAGGAATGTAAATTCAAAAAAGTCAATTTTACAAATACAAGATGAGGCTAGACAGAGAAGTTCATCTGAAGAAGATCTGGGGGTTTAAGTGGACTGGAAGCAAATATTCATTAACCAATAGCAAAATAACCACATCCATCTTGGGCTGCACTGGAAAAGGCCCAACACCCAGGGCTGGAAGGATACCCAATTCTCTGCCCTGGATGTCACATTTGAGAAAGGATCCTCTAGAAACGCTCATCTTATAATCAGCAAAATGAAAGGCCTCAAAGTCATGCCACATAAGGATTTACTTAAAGATATAGCCTGGAGGAGACTTCATGGGAACATGAGTGCAGTCATCACACACTGGAAGGGCCATCAGTGGGGTCAGACTTGGTCCTCTAGAGAACAAGGGGTAAAAGGTGAAAAGTATGGATGCAAAGAAAACTGTGCAAACAACCACAGCTCCCCCCAAAAGGAAACGGAGTGCATGATCACTGGTAGTCTCTGCCTCCCCGGGGTTCTGTCAGCAAAGATTCCTGCCCAGGTGAGAATGAGGCCCTGCTGCAGACTCTGTGAAATCGGTCATTCCACACAAAGACAGGCAACCAGTTCTAGACCCAAAGGGCTTCTTTGTCAAATATCCATTTCATGAAAGGCAGCTAGTGGCACAGTAGATGGAGTGCCAGGTCTGGAGTCAGGAAGACCTGAGTTCAAATGTGGCCTCAGATACTTACTAGCTGTGTGACCCTGGGCAAGTCCCTAAACACTGTCTTCCTCAGCTTCTTCATCTGTCAAATGAGCTGGAAAAGGAAATGGCAGACCACTCCAGTATCTCTGCCAAGAAAACCCCAAAGGGGTCATGAAGGGTCAGACACGACTCAAACAACTGAACAACAACCAAACCACTTCGTGATGCTCTTTCCAACGCAATCATTAGATGTGGTCATTTCTCCCAGTGTGTCCTCAGTTTATCAGTCAATTATTTAATGAAGAACTAAAACCTCTCACTAAATGATAGGAACATAACTGCCTATGTGTCAACGCCTAGGGGGTTCTGTCATTCATCTATTCCAACAAGCAATGTTTGTGAGTTTCCAAATGGGTCACTTTTGAGGACACAAAGAAAAGGCCACAAAGTGATCCTGCCCAGTGCTACGGGTTTCTCTTCCCTTATTGGTGCTGAACATAAAAGATGCCCCAAAAGCAGGTATTTTGCCTTAGTAATGGGGGCACTTCAGTCCTGCGTCCCTCACTTTCAGTGACACCAGACCAGGCCCCTAATATCGGCATGTCTCATTCTAAATACAGCCTAGCATTTTCTTGGGGCCTGCCGGGAGCTGGCTGGGGATCACTGCTCCCTTTACAGTTAAATGAATCCCATCTGGGCGTTGTGCCCATCACTGCCTTCAGAATCAGCAGAAGGCACTTCACCCGGCAGGGCCTCGGTTTCCTCTGCTGTAATATGATCAGATAATTTCTATGGTTTCTTCCATCGCCTATATTTTATGATACTCTACTGTTTGCTGGTAGGAGGCAGACATCTCCCACTATCTTATGCACACTTAAATGTTACGACTCCACATAATACCCAACAAACGTTCTAACAGGAATAATCTAGAATACTGCAATTTCTCCCATTACATTCTGGCATTTCATGGCCTACAAGAAAGTAGTACAAAGTATTCTGAAAAAAAAAGTAAACTCCTTTTTCCACGAATCTTAATGCTTCTGTAGAATAAAAGAACTAAAACCTAAAAAAAAAACTTTCCCTGTGTGTGACTTTAGAATAACTTTAAAAAAACAAAACAAAACAAAACAGACTTTAGGGGCCGCTAGGTGGTACAGTGGATAGAGCACCAGCCCTGGAGTCAGGAGGACCTGAGTTCAAATCCAGCCTCAGACACATAACACTCACTAGCTGTGTGACTCTGGGCAAGTCACTTAACCCCAACTGCCTCACTCAAAAAAACAAAACAAAACAAAAAAAAAAAACCACTTTTATACCTGGTCTTACAGGTTGTCCACCACAGGAGGAAGTCATCTTTAGTCAATACATTAGTCTAAATTATCTTAAAAGAAACAACAATACTGACTTACAATAGAGGTAGAAGGAATATAAAAAACAGGCAGGTGAGAAAGCAGACACCTCAAATTCAATACACCCAAAACTGAGCTTATTATCTCTGCCCAACAGGCAGACAGGTTCATACCTCGGGATCTTCCTTGATTCCTCACTCTCCCTCCCTAGACTCCCGCAGAGCCAACCCATCACCACAACTCACTGGTCTGACTTCCTCAGCAGCTCAACTCTTATCTCTGCTAATCCAGCTGCCACCTGGGTTCAGGCCCTCCCTTCAGTGAAAGGCTAGGACAGAGGTCTTCTCATCTGCTTCCCTACCACAAGCCTTTCCCTCCTTCAGTCCATCCTACACACTGCTGCCAAAATAATCTTTCCTCAAGCACAAATATTACTTTTCTGCTCAAAAGACTCCAAGGGTTCCCAATTGCCTCTAGGATAAAATATAAACTCTTCCATTTCTGTCTTAAAGTCCTTCATAAGCTGGCCCAATCTACCTTCCTCACTCCAATAACACTATGGTCCAGTCCCACTGGCCTTCTCTCTGGTCCTCAGACACAATGCTCATCTCCCACCTCCACTCCTTTGTACTTTCCATTCCCTCCTTACCTCTACCTCACAGAAGCCCTTTCTTATTTCAAGATTCAAGCACTACCTTCTACATAAAGCCTTTCCTAATTCCCACAACTGCTAAGCCCTTTCTCCTAAACTACCTTCTAATTTGCTACTTTGAATTGTTATATAGGTGCGTGAACACACAAACACACACACACACACACACACACACACAAGCTATTTGTGAGTAGCAATTATTTCATTCTTTGTATTTATATCTCCAGGGCTTTGCGCATAGTAGATGCTTAATCAGTGCTTACTGGCTCACTGTGAACTTGGGGAAAATTCTGAAAATGAAGTATAATTCAAAAACAAAGCAACCTTGTTTAGGATGTGTCACTATCATCTCCTGAGTGAAAAGATTCACTTAGCACAGTGCCTGGTACAAAGCCAGCACTTAACAAATGATTGTTGATTGACTAAACGTATGAATAAATAAATAATAAAAAAGAAACTATGCATTGATGAGAGCCAGGTGCAGAAATTACTGAGGAAAGAAATGAAGTAAATGAAAAAGCAGAAAATGAGTAGATCTGGCAAAGAAAGGAGCTGAAAATCCAATCCCAAACTCCAAAGATCAGGCCAGTCTAATACTGACGACCATTTTTATATTAATGGAAAAGTCCAGTGAAAAAAATGATCCATGAGGGAGGAGCTGTGGAAAGACAGGCAAGCTAATACACTGTTGGTGGAGCTGAGAGCTGGTACAGCTGTTTGGAAAACAACTTGAAATTATGTAAGAAAATTGTTAACTACTCTTGCCCTTTGGACCATCTCTCACCCTACTAATTAGCATACCACCCCCTCCAAGTGTTCCACATATCACTGTGTTCCTGTCACTGAGGACAGCCAAACAAATTGTGGCATATGAAGATAATGCTACTGAGCTCCCTACAGGTAACAACAAATATAAAGGACTCCAGGAAGCACAAAAAGTTCTCTCTACGAACTGATGCAAAGTGAAGAGACTACAATAGAGTAAACAACGCCGTAAGGACCAAACTTAGACCCAGAGGACAGCTGATTACTGAGCAAAATGTGGCATCCACCATCAGAGGCCGTTTCTCCTTTGTTATAAGGGATGGTCCAGGCGGAGCCAAGATGGCGGAGCGAAAGCAGTGACTTGCTTGAGCTCTCCCCCAAACCCCTCCAAATACCTATAAAAAATGGCTCTAAACAAATTCTAAAGCAGCAGAATCCATAAAAAGACAGAGTGAAACAAATTTCCAGCCCACAACAACCTGGATGGTTGATCAGAAAGGTATATTGCACTAGGCAGGGAGAGGGACGTAGTTTGGCTTAAAACACACAGGCTGTAGAGAACCTGGAGCAGGCCTCAGAGGACTGAATCCCAGGCAGCTGTGGCAGTTTCCATACCTCTTAACCCACCAACGCCAAAGACAACTTAGAAGCTCAGTGGGAAAAGTCTGTGACTGCAGTGAGAGAAGAGCTCAGTCCCAGCCCCAGTCCCCAAGCATGGCTCCAGGGTGGTGGCTGCTTCCTGAGCTTCCGGCCCACAGACTGAGGGGTATTCTAGTCGCTGATCAGAGGGGGATTGCAGGGATCTCTTTGCTGGTGCTGAGGCAGGATTCTCTTGTTTGCCCGTGCTTGGATCTGGGTCACAATTCTGGGTGGTGGTCCTGGGGTGATGAGGAGCACTGGTGTGGTGGAGCTTGTAGTGGCTGTGGAGAGGAAATCCTCCTCCCAGTTCCAAGACAAAAAAGAGTGCTTGTGGTCACTCATAGATCAGAGCACAGGCCAGGAAAAGAGTAAACACCTCGCCCCTTATCATAGCACCTTGGAAGAACTGAAAATTAACAGGTCCCTAGAAGTATCTCTGAAAACAGCTGCACAAAACCCCCAAAGCTTGAGACAGTACCTTCTCCACACTGGAAGAAGACCTTAATGAAGAGTTTATAACTCAAGTAATTGGCTGGGATCATGAGCAAACCTCGCAAGAAGTGTCAGACCACAGAATCTTTTTTTGGTAACAAAGAAGATCAAAACATACAACCAAAAGAAGACAACAAAGTCAAAGCTCCTACATCCAAAGCCTCCAAGAAAAATATGAATCAGTCCCAGGTCTTGGAAGAGCTCAAAAAGGATTTTGAGAAGCAAGTATGAGAAGCAGAGGAAAAACTGAGAGTTTCGCAAGAAAATCATGAAAAACAAGTCATCAGCTTGCTAAAGGAGACCCAAAAAAATACTGAAGAAAATAACACCTTAAAAAATAGCCTAAACCAAATGGCAAAAGAGGTCCAAAAAGCCAGTGAGAAGAATGCCCTAAAAAACAAAATTGGCCAAATGGAAAAGGAAGTCCAAAAGCTTACTGAAGAAAATACTTCCTTAAAAATTAGAATAGAGCAATTGGAAGCTGGTGACTTTATGAGAAATCAGGACACTGTAAAACAAATACAAAAGAATGAAAAATTAGAAAACAATGTGAAATATCTCATTGGAAAAACAACTGACCTGGAAAATAGATCCAGGAGAGATCATTTAAAAATTATTGCACTATCTGAAGGTCATGATCAAAAAAAGAGCCCAGACATCACCTTTCAAGAAATTATCAAGGAAAACTGCCCTGATATTTTAGAACCAGAGGGCACAATAGAAATTGAAAGAATCCACCAATCACCTCCTGAAAGAGATCCCCCAAGGAAAACTCCTAGGAATATTGTAGCCAAATTCCAGAGTTCCCAGGTCAAGAAGAAAATATTACAAGCAGCCAGAAAGAAACAATTCAAGTATAGTGGAAATACAATCAGGATAACACAACATTTAGCAGCTTCTACATTAAGGGACCGCAGGGCATGGAATATAATATTCCAGAGGGCAAAGGAGATAGGATTACAACCAAAAATCACCTACCTAGCAAAACTGAGTATAATCCTTCAGGGGAAAAAATAGTCATTCAGTGAAATAGAGGACTTTCAAGCATTCTTGATGAAAAGACCAGAGTTGAATAGAAAATTTGACTTTCAAATACAAGACTCAAGTGGAACATGAAGAGGTAAACAGGAAAGAGAAATCGTAAGAGACTTATTAAGGTTGAACTGTTTACATTCCTGCATGGAAAGATGATATTTATAACTCATGAGATCTTTGTCAGTATTAGGGTAGTTGGACGGAAAAAATTATATGTACCTATATATGAATATAGATATAGATAGACAGATAGATAGAGGGCACAGGGTTAGTTGAAGATGAAGGGGTCATATCTGGAGAACAAAATTAAAGAGTGAGAAAGGATTACACTGGGAGAAGGAAAAAGGGAGAGGTAGAACAGGGTAAATTATTTCACATACAACAAAAAAACAAAAAAACAAAAAAGAAAAGGCCCTTACAGTGGAGGGGAAACAGGAGAAGGTGACAGGGAATGAGTGAATCTTACTCTCATAGGGTTTGGCTTAAGGAGGGAATAATATACATACTCAATTGGGTATGGAAATCTGTCTTATTCTATAGGAAATTAGGGGGAGAAGGGGACAAGAGAGCAAGGAAATGATAGAGAAGAGGGCAGACTGGGAAAGGGGGTAATCAGAAGCTAACGCTTCTGAGGAGGAACAAGGTCAAAAGAAAGAATAGAATAAATGGGGGGGCAGGATAGGATTAAGGGAAATAGAGTTAGCTTTTCATAACATGACTACTATGGAAGTGTTTTGTATAATTACACATGTATAACCTATATGGAGCTGCTTGCCTTTTCAATGAGGGTGGGTGGGGAGGGAGGAAAGGAGAAAATTTGGAACCCAAAGTTTTAAAAACACATGTTCAAAAAAATATATTTTCACATGCAACTGGGAAATAAGAAATACAGGAAATAGGGTACAGAAATCTATCCTACCCTACAGGAAAGAAGGGGAAGGGGATAAGAGAAGGGGGGGAGAGATGGAAGGGAAGGCAGACGAGGGGAAGTGTTATTCAGAATGCATGCCATCTTAGGGTGGGGGGAGGAGCGAAATGGGGTGAAAATATGAAACTCAAAATCTTGTGGAAGTAAATGTTGAAAACTAAAAATAAATAAATTTTAAAAAAATAATAAGGGATGGTCCAGGGTAGAAGGGAAGGCCAGGATTTTACTCGTGTCTTTAATTTTGTCTTTTCTAGATGTCTTGGTTGAATTATCATCAATTTATTGCCCGGGAATACAGTTTTTATTGTATTCTTGTTATTAAATAAATTTAACAAAACATCACCAAAAAAATGCTACATTGTTTATGACTGATTGTATAAGTTCTTTAACTCAGGATTCCCCTTACATCAAAATGAGAGCTTCACTTTGCCTTTCTTTGTAGCCTTGGCATGTAGCAAAGTGCCTAGCACCAAGTAAGCCCTTGATAAACGCACACTTCGAAATGGGAAGGAAATAAGCATTTATTATTAGGTGTTACCTCTTGCTCTGGGAACAGCTATAATTTTTTTTTTAATACTACCACTGCTTCTGAAAAGGCAGAACCAGCTGACTTTCCCATTGCTCTCCTCCCAATCCCTGTGATTCGCTGACCAGACCAAAACTCCCTTCTTTGATCTCCACTCCCTGTCTCCCCCAATCTGAATTTTCTCCTTTTTGGGGGCCCCAGACTACCTTGTTCTCGTATCTGAATCCCTAATGTTTGACACAATGGTGGTACTCATTAATGTGTTTTTTTATTCATTCAATAGTAAGTGACACTATGAATAAAAAGTTTCCATGTAGAAACTATGGAATAACGTATTCAAAAAGTGAGTGAAAAAGGAAAATGGCAGAAAGAAAACAGGCAATGGTGTCAAAGATGATGACAATCCCTTCCAACCTTGGTATCAATCCTCGCTCACCCATAGCCAATCAGTTGCCATGGACTGTTTTTCCCAGCTTTGTAACAGCTCTCACCTGAGCCCCCTGCTTGGCTCTGACAGGGCCATCTCCTCCTCGCCTCACATCTGGACTACCACAGTAACCTTCAGGTTGGCCTCCCGGCCTCACGGCCCATCTCACTCCAGTCCATCCTTCACTCAGCTTGCCAAAGCACAGCTCTGACCACATACATCCCTCCCCAAATCAGCAAATTCCAATTGCTCCCTATTAGCTCCAACATGAAATAGAAAATCCTCTGTTTGTCTTTTAAAGCCTTTCACAAGCTGGTCCCGTCTCATTTTTCCAGTCATGTTTCATTTTACTCCCTTTCCCTGTGGTGACGCTGGTCTCCTGGCTGTTCCTCAAACATAACCCTCCATCTCCAGACTCAGGGCATTCTCTCGGGCTCTCCCTCATCCCTGGATGGCTCTCCTTCTGCCTCTCTGCCTCCTGGCTTCCTTTCAGTCTGCCTCCCTCTGAGATCGCTCCCAATCAAGCCTGTATGCGTCTTGTTTGTCCAGCTCCTTCATGGCATGGGGAGCTCCTTGGGAGCAGGGACTGTCTTCTGGCTTTCTTCACCACCCCAGGGCTTAGCACAGTGCCTGGCACTGTGGGCAATTCATCTGACTTGAGCTGGTTGTTTTTGGTTCTCCTCACTAGGTTTCTCCGTTCTGCCGATATAGGCATTCAGTGAAATATTTGTCTCTGACAGCTAGTCAGGCGGTCAGACAGCCGACAGTGAAGCCCGGCTTTGGCTGGGGTAGGGGACTGGGAGGATGGTGGTATCTTGGGCAGTAACAAGGAAGTTTTGTGAGAAAGAGAATGAGTTGCGTTTTGGACATAGTGAGTTTAAGAGGTCCACTGGACTTCCAATTGGAGATGCTCAATAGGCAGCTGGAAATGTGAGACTGAAGGCTGAGAGAGAGGTTAGAGCTGGATAAAGAGATCTGAGAATTATCTTCATAGAAGTACAACTGAGTCCATGGGAGCTGAGGAGATCCCCAAGTGAAATAGGAGAGAAATGGAAGAGAAGACACCTACCAGTGGCTGACAAGGATGAAGATCAGTAAAGAAGACTCGAGAAGAAGCAGCGAGAGCAGTAACCCGAAGACAGATGTGTCACAAAAACCTACAGAGCCTCAGGAGAAGAGGAGCACCGACAGGGCCACAGGCTGCAGAGGAGTGAAAAGGGATGAAGAATGAGCAAAGGCCCATGGGTTTGGTCATTAAGGCACCTTCGGTAATTCTGGAAGAAGCAGTTTCGACCAAAAGAAAACAAAGAGAAACAGCCAAGATCCAAGCAGAGATTAATAAAGTAACAGAAAACAAGGCTACAACTGAAATGAATAAAACAGAGAGCTGATTATTTTGAAGAGGCCAACAAAACAAATGGTTAGCCCTAATCAAGGAAAGGAGAGAGAAACCCAATGACCAGAACGAGAAATGAGGCGAGCTCACGGAAAGACAGAGGGGCAGGGATACACAGGACACCAGGGATGTAAAAAAAAAAACAAAATATCGACACAAACTGACCAAAAAATGAAGGGAGCTCGTAAGAATAAAAGAAGTCAAGAAATCATGAGACGACTGTATACATTTTGAAGTAAAAATATACTTCTGATACATCAACGGGTCAGTCATCTTAACATGGACAAAGCCTCCCACAATTCACATCACAACCCATCCTCTTACCCTGTCATTCTTGGCCCATACACATCACAGGTTTGTTTGTTTATTTTTAAATTAAAAATGCAGTCTATTTGGGAGTATTTTATATTTTGCTTTTTATTTGACCCATAGAACAAAAATATAAAATATATTATTAAAATATATTTTACATATAATTATATGAATTATAAATATATATCATTAAAAACTATCCATCAGAACCAGGCAAAGATGCCTCAGTGCCAGAAAATCAACACGAGACAAACCACAAGAGAAAAATAACACGATCCTATCATTACATTCAGAAAAAGCCTTCAATAAAATCCAACATTCCCTTGTCTTTTTAATTATTTTCTGTTATTCTGATTTTTCACAAACATCAAACATGAACATTTTCATAGTAAAAATCTGCGTGTCTTCTCTTTCTCCCCTCTATGAACTTCTGTGCATTCTGCACTTCTACGCATTTTGAACGCTTCACTAACATTATTTTCTCTTCTGGAGGTTGGGGGGGGGATGGTGGGAGGTTGCTATCACTAACCTCCCTCTCCCAATCATCCCACCCCCTCCAAAAAAATGCAAAGTCTTTCCCTTGTAAAGCAAAACAAACCTACCTATTGGCTATTTATACAAATGTATGTCTTTGTTGTGCACCCCTAGTCCAGCAGAACTTCCACAGGTGAGCAACAGGCCGCATCACTGGACTTCTGGGGTCTTGGTGGGCCATTTCATAAGTCTTTCAAAGCTGTTTTTTTTTTTGGCAGGGAGGGGGGCAGAGGGGGGCTGTTTGGTGGATTTTACAGTGTTAAATCTACTCACTTTTTTCTGCAGACCACGTTTTATCATTTCTTACAGTACAATAATATTCCATTAATCACATCCTATAATTTGCTCAATCACTGATGGGCACTGTCTTAGCTTCCAGTTCTTTACTGCAACAAAAAGTGCTATTAGTATTTTTGTACATATGGGTTCTTCCCCTATTTATCTAATCTCTTTGGGGATAGATGCCAAGTAGCGGGATTGATAGGTCAAAAAGTAATTGTCATGTACCTTTTTCAGTCGATGGATGTGAGGTAGAACCTCAGTTATTTTGTTTTTATTTTATTATTAAGGATTTGGAGCACTGTGATGGTTGATAGCTAATAGCTAACATTTATATGGCACACATAGAAAATGTGCTCGGCACTGTGCTAAGAACTTCACAAATATTATCTCATTTGATCCTGATAATAACCCAGGGCAGGATAGGGGTTGGATTGGGGAAGGGGTACTATTATTATCCTCATTTTATAGATGAGGAGACCGAGACAAGGGTGGCGCAGCCACTTGGGTCTGCCCAAGTTCAAACTCAGCACTCATCCCACTGCCCCACTGACTGCTCTGAAAGCTTGCTTTTCTTGCATTCAAACTGCCTGTTCATTTAAGCATTTAAAGCATAGGGGAATGGTTATCGTTCTGATATATTTACATTTGTTTCCTATCTATCTTAGATCTCCAATCAGAGGGGGGAGGGAGCTGAGAAGGTGTGGAGTCCCTCTGAGAGATGAGGAGATTTCAGGCTATTGGAAAATAGAGTCAAAGTACACTCAAGTAAGGATGTACAAAAGAGATAGATACAAGGTAGTCTCTTTTTTTTGGGTGGGGGGGAGCAGGCAGGCAATAGCACTGAGAAGGAAATGCATGGCAGACACAAGAGACAGCCTTTGCAAAGGCAAAAAACCAAGAGGTGGAACATAGCAGGAAACAGCAAGAAAGCCAACTTGGTTGTTCCACGGAGTATGAGTCTAGAAAGAGAAGGGCCCAGACACAAGAGACACTGGGAAGTAGAATCAACGAGACTTGGCAATTGATCGAATTGGGCGGGTGGGGGAGAGAGAAATAAGTAGTTGAAAATGACTGAGTGCCAAATGGTGCCGGTGCCAACCAAGGAAGCTCAGAAGGGGCTAATGAAGCATATGAAGCGCTAGGACTGGCCACTGTCACCCACCTGGGACAGAACCCTGGCGGCTGCACCAGGGGATGAATTCAGAGATGCCTGCAAAGACTGATATGAACTGATACAAAGTGAATACAGCATGCAGAGCCAAGAAGACAATCTACACAATGACGCCAAGAATGGAAATGTAAAGAACCAACCAACACAAAAAAATCAAAACTGAATGTCTCCAAATTATACAGAACAAGCTTGGTCCCAAAGAAGAGGTGTTGGGGAGACCCCTCTGTCATGCCCTCTGCAGAGGTAGGGGTCCACAGATCTGGAACACTGGATAAAACATTTCACTTGTTCAACGTGTCACTAGCTTTTACTGATTTTCTTCCTTTCTTTTTTTTTTTAGAAAAATACTGTCACTAGGAATGGGAAGGGGGAAGGAGAGGGACACAGGTAAATCTAAGATATCAATAAGACTCTGTTTTACAAACTTTAAAGAGCATCTGAAGATGGGAATCCAGGCATGCCACTGCCAAGCCCAGCCCCTGGCACTATGCCTTACTCCACCAGGCTTCGTGCACACATCATAACAGACATTCATTCTGTGTAGTATGACTATCCATAGCTTATACCCCTTCCGACCTGAAGGTAAGTGCCAAGAGGACAGAGAACAGGTGTTAGCTAACATTTCTTTCACCCACATACACCAACATCCCCCCCCCCAACCTACGTAGAGTCAGGAAGACAGCTGATAACAGCGCAGTGCAAAGAGCATGGGGTTTGCAGTCAGAGAACCTGGTTTTGAATTCCAAGTGTACTCTTGAACAAGTCGCTTAATCTTTTAGTGGTTCACCATCAACTGTCAGAGAAGGCAACTGGGCCAGATGACCTATAAGGTTCCTTTAGCCCTAAATGTAGTCTATGATCCTAATAGCTAGCATTTATATAGAATTTTAAGGATTTCAAAGCACTAGACGCCTATTATCTCACAACTCTGTGATGTAGTACTATCCCCATTTTGTTAATAAGGAAACTGAAGCTGAGAAGTTAAGTAAGTAGCCCAAGTCCCGTAGCTAGGATCGAGGCAAGGTGTGAGCCAGAGTGTTCCTGATTCCAATACAGCCCAGCTTTCAATCTGCTAGGGCCACCTCACTGAGGGATGTTTGCTGAATGAATCATTGAACTAGGCTGATTTTGTCACTGTCATTCCTTCTAGTTGTCCCCATTCCAGGTTTATCAAGGATCCTCTGATTCCATTCCTGCCTCCAGGCTCTCAGCCTGACACAATCAACCCCTCTAAATCACTGAACACTCTCCCCCTCTCAAGACTAGAATAACTCCTACAACTTTCACAACGAAATCTGAAAATGGAAGGCATTCTTTCTCATGCAACTTCACTCAGCAGCCTACTTAGAAATGCCTTAACTAGTAAATATTTAATCTGGATAGTCTTCATACTGGTTCCTGTATCTACAGTTTTCTCCCAGTCAAAGCTCAGAGTAAGAAGGGACCTCAGTGGTAGGAGTCACAGCTGGATTCTTGCAAAAACCTTCTGGTTGGTCTCCCTGCCTCCAGTTCATCCTCCATTTAGCTGCCAACGTGGTATTCCTAGGTTACAAGTCTGACCGGGCATGCCCCTCCTCCAATCCCACAAACCCCAGTGGCTCCCTATGACCTCCAGGAGCAAAGAGAAAATCCTGTTTGGCTTTTCAAGTATTTCACGATCTAGATGCTTCCCACCTCCTTCTTCCATGCAACTCCCCAGCCCTTCCCCCAGGATCCAGTGACTGCCCCTCCTCCCCACTGGCTGTTCTTCACACCAGACATTCCAACCCTGCCCTAGGCCTAGGGTTCTCTCCCTTCTCATCAGCCACTCCTGACTCCCTGGTTTCCTTGGATTCTCAACTAAAATTTGTTCCCTCCTTAATATTGGTGCCTTCTCTCCAGAATTACTTTAGATTTATCCTGTCTGAGATAGGTGTGCATGTATATATCTATATCTTGTTCATACCATGTTGTGTACATGTTATAATCACCACCACCACCCACCCCATTAGACTGGGAGCCCCTTGGAAGCAGTCTTTTGCCTTTCTTCATCCTCAATGATTAGCACAGTGCCTAGCACATACACAGTAGGCACTTGATACATGCTTCTTGACTTGACACTCAACAAGTGGTCACCCAGGTGTTGTAGGAAGACCTTCACTGAGAGGTCATTCACTACTAAAATGCATGGCACACTGCTATTCAGTAGTTCAGTCCTGTCCTACTCTTCATGACCCCCTGGACCACAAAGCCCACGGGGTTTGCTTGGTAAAGACACGGGAGTGGTTTGTCATTTCTTTCTCCAGTGGATTAAGGCAAACAGAAGTTAAGTGATTTGCCCAGGGTCACACAGCTACAAAGCGTCTGAGGCCAAATTTAAACCCAGGTCTTTCTGACTCCAGGCCCAGCATTCTATCCACTAAGCCACCCTGTTTCCTGTATGGCACATAGTAGGTGCTTAATAAATGGTTGTGGATTGATTGATTCTGTTGGACTTTGTCAACTCCTAGGTTGGGGACTGAATAAATAAAGTTCCTCTCACTCAGTATATAAACATAGCATCAAGAAGTACTTAATCAGTGCTGTGATAACCAGGATTTCTATAGCACTTCCTCCCCCTTGCCCTAAACAACTTCAATTTAGATCATTCATTCAGAGAACGTGGTTTTAACTAAAATTTTATAAAGCAGAGGCTCTTAACCTGGGGTCCCTTAATGTGTTTTAAAAAATATTTTGATAAGTACATTTCTTAGTATTTGGCTTCCTTTGTAATCCTATGTATTTATTATGCATTTAAAAGCATTACTCAGAGAAGGCAACCATAAGGTTTCACCACAATACCAAGGGTCTGCTGTGTAAATGCAGAAGCTAAGTTTTAATCCAGGCTTCCCAAACATACTCCAGTCCTGTGTTCCTCAGCATTCAAGACACTTTCCCCTCCCCGCCCCCCCTTCAATATGAAACAGAGATTAATTTTTGCAACATCTCAAACAGATAGCTGAGTTATTTACTAAATAACTCCCCACCTACCACACACGCTCAAGCTCGCGCACGCACGCACGCACACACACACACACACACGCACGCACACACACACACACACACACGCACACACACCCATCCTTCCTAGACAAGCTTCTTGTAGCTCTTGAGGGTACATGTACCCCAGCAGGGGAAGCCCTGGTTTACATAAAATCGTCCAGTCGGAGTCTGGGGCACAACTAAAACCCAGAGACGTGACTTGGGGAGACAATCTGCCCTGGCCACCTGCCTGACCTGTCAACCAGTGGACAAAACCAGTTCACTGCCATTCCAATTTCAATTCCCTCCCTACACTTCCCAGTAGGCACAAATTGCTCCAGGAGGTCCCCTCCCAGCTTCTTTCCCACATTCCCCGGGTCTTACTCACTCCTCTTCTCTTTCAACTCCTGTATGTGTGCATGGGAAATATGGGAAAAGACAGTAGTACTTAGCTACTCTGTGTGTGTGTGTGTGTGTGTGTGTGTGTGTGTAGGTTTCAGTTAACTCAAACACCAGAGAGAACAAGAGACAGAGACAGAGATAAAACCATATCTCTCTATAAATACAGATGTGAATATATTTACATAGCTATCTATAAACACTGTATAGATATGGGGTTTCAGTTCCCCAAAAGCTTTACATACACACAGACACACACACAGACACACACACACACACACAGAGGTAGTGGGCAGCATAAGTACTACTCTATTTTACAGAGGAGGAAACTGAGGCTCAAATCTGTTTTGATTTGAAATCTAGTCTTGCCCAGGGTCTCATTACCCATAAGTGGGGGAGTTGAAATTTGAATCCAAATCTTCTGTGTCCAAGGCAGTTTTGAAAAGATTAAGCCCCAAGGTGAAGTGGGGGTGAGATACACCCTCTTTGTTCACCGCCCACCACAGCCTAAACCACTCAAAATTGCCCAAAAGTCTGCAATACCCTAATTCACTGAAAAGAGAATTCTTTTTAGCTTACAGAACAAAATATCCCAAGATTCCTACTGTTAAAATGTGACTGCCCAAGGAAGTCACTTACTTGTAGTCACTTACTTACAAGGAAGTCACTACTTACGTAGAAGGCGGCCAAAGGAATCTGTCTACCTAGAGTATGTGACTTAGGGAGGAAGTGAAGCCTAAAATGCCCCAAAGGTCTTCAGTACTTCCTGGCCACCTCCAAGCCACTTGCCACCTGTGCCCCTGGCAGTGGCACTGCCTCTGGCAGAGATCCAGGCCTCCCCCACCGCAGGCAGCCACTTCAGACATGTTCCCTTCCTCCCTCTCACCCCTTTCCTCCTCTAGCTTCAATACTCAGTGATCAGATCAACGGTATCATCCATGCCTGTCAAAGGCCCATCAGGAGTTGGCCCCATTCTTAGATTTGGCCTGGGCCGTGACCTCATGGGGTGCTGCCTTGCACAGAGTAAGTGATACGCAGACACATACACACATACATATATGTACACATGTATATCTAGAATACGCACATGCGATAGCATGTAAATTTGAACTCTAATCACTACTAAATGCTTTGCTCTTCATTCTGAAACCAGAACTAGTTTTAGTCCTTGACGTCCACAGTGAGGGAAGGAATTTTACCCCTGATGTGCCAGAAGTGCAGATGGAGAGCTGGCAGGTGGCAAGGTGTCCCAGGTCCTGGGGGCGCTCCCCAGGACGCCCAGCAGCCTCCTGCTCCTTTCCTACTCTCTTGCTGGGGGAAGGCTGGGAAGAAAAGCCAGGAAGGAGAAGCCCCTACATTGCTATTCACTCTCATGAGGAAAGCAGAATGGAGAGAGTTCAGAGGGAGCAGCCTCAGCCCACACCAGGAGAGGAGAAGGATCTGGAGGAGGCAAGTTTCTGGGATGAAGGTTGTTTGTACATTGGACTGGCCCATGGCAGGAGCCCTGTACCTTGCTCCCTAGGAAGGGTGGGGCAGGGGCTCTCTAACTGCTCTTCTCCTCCCTCCCTCTCTTCCAGAGAGAACTTTACACCAAGGTGTCCCCTTCTCTCTCCATACTGTGGGACCCAGCCCAGGAAAAACAACGCTTTCCACACCTTGGGCAGTGGCATCAGCGCTGGACACACCTGGTTCTTGCTCTGAAGGAGCTAAGCCAGCACCTAAAGGAAGCCGATTCTGGGGCAGGGGTCAGTCCATGCGAACAGGCAGGTTAAGCACTGCCCTAAGCAATGGGTCTAAGAGGAAGTCAAAACCAGTTTCGATCCTGGAGGGACTCACGTGGTACTCAGAATAAAAGCCAGCATTTATGAAGTGCTTTAAGATTTGCAATGTGCTGGACAAGAAATCTTCACCCTATTTTAAGATACAAACTGAGGCAGAGGGAGGTTAAGTAACTTGCCCAGGATCACAAAGCCAGAGAGTGTGTGAAGCTGGATTTGAACTTGGGTTTCCCTCACTTCAATTCTAGCGCTCTCCCCCACTCCCTGCTGGTCCCCAGCGCTCAGGACACAACGTGCCAAAGCTACGAACAAACAAGCCCAATATAGAATATGCTAGGACAGCGTCACAGGAGATCGGGAAAGGCTTCTGGCAGAAGGGGAGATTTTAGCAGGGACTCAAAACAACTGAGCAAGCAGGAAGTAGAGACCAGGAAGGAGGCTGGAATCCCACCAGCATTGATTAGCAGCCTACTACTCATCACCAGTCTTGGCTTGAAGACCTCCCAGGAGGTGACACCAGGGTCACCTACTCACCCAAGGACACTGTGGTACAGAGGAAAGCGGACTAATCCTGCCTCTGCCACTAGCAACTATGTGAATGGAACCTCTCTGGGCCTCAGCTTCCTCATCTGTAAAAGAAAGGGATTGGGACAGATGATCTCTAAGGTCACTCTAAATCTATGATCCTAGGGTCCTTATATTTACTCCACAGTGGTCACAAGACGAGGAGCCGAAGTAATAACAGTAAAGCAAACGGCACCTTCCTTGTATTTTGTGCACGCACGTATGTGTGTGTGTGCATATATATATATGGCATCTATATTTACAAAACGATCCACCCTTACAGGTGGTAACAGAACCTACTTTCAGGTAGCAAGGCTAGAGGACCCCGCTGCCAAGACAAAAGGAGGAAAAGGCCAAACCTTGCTGTCAAAGCAACAATCCCAGCAAGCCTGCCTCCTGCCTGAGGGCACTAAGGGGAGGGACGCTCCCCAGGTGCACACCCAGGGCTCACTCTGGGACATCAGTTGGCCTTCTGGTGGGATTACGAGTGAGGTGACCAGAGATGAACTGCCCCGTTAGTGACTGGAGGCACCCGCCTGACCGCCACAAACTATGTGAAAGAATCTGGATTTGACATGCTCAGTTCTCTTAAGATCACAGATTTGGAGGGCCCACTAGTCCAAAGACAGTCAAGAGCCAAATTAAGAGGCCATTAAGGGGAGCCACTGTGCATAGAGTGTAGGCTCTGGAGACAGGAAGACCCAAGTTCAAATCCAGACTCAGACACTTACTAGCTGGGTGATCTGGCCTGCCTCCGTTCCCTGACCTGTAAAATGGGGTTAATAATAGCACCTACCTCCCAGGGTTGTTGTGAAAATTAAGTGAGACAATTTGTAAAGTGCTTGAGACAGCGACTGGCACACAATAGGTACTCTATCAATGCTTACTCCTTTCCATTCCTCTAAGTGACTTGTCCAGAGTCAAAGAGGTGGTAAATGGTGGAGCCAGAAGGTGGGCAGAGGTCAGATGTGCTGTGATTGCAGAGTAAAGATCTTCATTCTCTCTATTCACTGTGCCCCAGCTGAGTCAGAAGGATGGCTCCCACTCAAGTAAGGACAATCCAATACGGCCCATGACAGTCTCAATTGCGTCTGTCCCGTCTGAACTTTTAGTCAAACATTTGATTTATATTTTTTTAAAGGTGCCTCCACGGGCACTTGGCAGCATTTTCAAACTCCCTTCCTTCAAGGCCCAACTCAGGGCCACCTCCTACAAGAAGTCTTCTGGACACCTCTCCCTTGCCTCCAGGCCGTAGGAAGCTCTTCATAGTACTTTGTCTGAACTTTTCCTTCCCATTTATTTCACTATCCCTTAGATGAGTTTATTTGGGTATCTGTCTTCCAATTGAATAAAATTCAACAATTCATCAGGTGCTTACCATTAGCCAAAGGTACAAAGGCTGCCTTGGCATTCCTCTCAATGGAGTGCTTTTCTCAATAACTTGACCGCTCCTGGATGCCACCTCCCCATCAGCCCCAATTTACACTCCACCTAAAGCCTGGTGTGTTCAGCTTTTGAAGAGGCATCCTGGGCCTCAGAATTCTAGCATGCAATGAAGCTGGTAGGGGGGAGCTGGGGAAGCAGCTCCCAAAGGATGGCCTAGGGCCTGAGACCCTTCAAAGGTTCTGAAAAATCAAAACTATATCTTTATTATCATGTAAATTTCTAATATGGTAAATATCAATCGATATAACCCACATAAACAAAAACCCTTTGGGATCCTCAATAATTTTCTCAGGGTCCTAGGACCCAAAGGTTTGAGAACAGAGGAGGTGGGAATTCCTGGAATTCTGGAAAGGACTCAGCTCCTATACTTGGCCCTAAGTACTGGCTTAGCTTTAATTTCCTCTCATTCATTTGGGAAAGCATTCCATCAAGTTCCCGACAGAACTAAAGAACTTGGTATCATAACAGCACCTTTCAAAGCCATGACGTGGGGATTACTCAGTCCTCAGTGGTCCAATCTGCCTGTGAAAAGCAGCTGGTGTCCGTCGTGAAGTCAGTCGGCGTGGCAGGGTGTGCAGGGCCCCTGGACAATCAGAATTGGCCTTTCTGAGGACCCAGTTCTCCTCCAAGGAGAGCAGCTGCTTTCGCTTTTTTAAAACTCCTCCAACTCTTGCCATTCCAAGCAGAATAGCTAACACTGCAGCCAGGCAGAGGGCCTTTCCTCCTAGCCTGTGGACACTGCCCATCCCCCTACAAACACTTAGTGGAAAGGAAACAGCAGAGGCCCCCGAGGCACAAACGTGGGCCCATTTTTGGCCCCCCCCCCCCGCCCTCCCCCCCCCAAGGCTCAGGAGGGCTCCTGCCCCCAGACCACAGGCCTTCCTGCCCAACAATAGGGACCTACCAGATTACTGTGTGTGTGGTAGGGCCTGTCAGCAACTCTTCTACAAATGCCTCCAAAGAGCCCATGAGAATTCTCTGATAAAGGGCCAGGCCCAAGTCCTTAGTGCACTGTCACCACCAAACCTGACTTAATCATTTCTTTTCTGTCTTTTTAAAGATCCTGAAATTCCTGCTGGGGCACCCCAATGCCCTCTCTTTAACATTCATTTTCAAGAGCTCTAGCTAACTGCCAAGTGTGGGTAGATGCAGAGGGTCAGGGCCTGGCATTCCAGGCACAGGCCCCGTTCTGTACCCCAGACACTGCATCCCAAAGTCCGAGGCAGACGGGTTGTATCAGAGATGACAAAGTAAGGAGGGAAGAGTGGGAAGGAAGGTTGGCTATGTATATATTTATGCTCTGTCACGGCACATGCTCTATTAATTATATAGCTTCATTCCTTCAAACACTCTATAAGCACTTATTAAGCCTCTACTATGTGCCAGACACTGAAGTACAAATATACAAAAAAAAAAAGTCAAATGCTTAGAACTAAAAGGGGCTTCAGGGCTCATAGTGTCTAACTCCTTCATTTACAGGCCATGAGGTTCAGTGAGTAGCTTCCCCTCTAGTCACTGCTGTTTCCACTGTACAACACAGTATCTGCTCTCAAGGTGCTTGCATTCTCTCCGAGAGGTGAAAAGCACAAATCCATTAAGCAGACACAAACCACAGACAAAGTGGGGGTGGGGAGGAAGAGATCAGGATCAGCTTCCTCCTGGAGACAGCCTCAGAGCTGGGTCTTAAAGGGAAGGAAGGATTCTCCTAGCAGGCTTAAAAAGGAAAAGCAATCCAGATATGGAGGAATGACCTACACCTCACTGGTCCCTTCATTTGGTCATAAAGTCCTAAGAATTAGTTTAAAAATAAAAGCATAATTGGAAGTCTGTGAATAAAGTGCCTAAAATTCACACCCTTTGACCCAGGGACTCCACTGCTAGGCACAGATCCCAAGACAAGAAGAAAGTTCCCAAAGAACCACAGAAAACCTGAGAGCAGCACTTTTGGTGGGTGCAGAGGTGAAACAAAGTAGATGCCCATGATGGGAGAATTGGCTACACAGTCATAGGAGATGTTACCGTGCTAGAAGAAACTCCAGCTTTGACGAAGACCAAGAGGCATGGAAAGAAGGCAATGAGCTGATGAAGACTGAAGTGAGCAGAGCCAAGCAAGCCCTGGACCCAAGACCACCCAACCAATGGCAATGCAAAGGCCTGCCACCAAATGGCTGAACTGGAACGCGGCAGAAGGTGCCTCTTGTGCAGGGGCAGAGGTCCACTGCATCTATTTTCCAGTTTGGCTGATGGCTTTTTCTCTTCTTCTTTTCTATTTTTTTTTCTTTAAAAAATATTCTGTTATGTGAGATGGCTCTCTGATAGGGGAATGAGAGGGATACAGAAGGAAATCTAAAAGACGTAAAAACAAAAAGACAGCAACAAAAATATTTTTTAAATGAAAACATCCATGAAGTGTCCTGTAATTAAAACTAAACTACTTTTTAAGAAGTGAGCACCTACTTTAGAAAAATTTTATCAACACATTAAACTTCAACCACCAGAGGCCAGAGGGCCAAGTACCGGCTCTGGAGGTGGAAGGCCCAGATTGGATCCCAGTTCCACCAGCCTGGGCCCTTCTCCTCTCTGGGCCTATCTGCTCATCAGTCAAGGGGGGGGGTGGGAGGAGGTAGATGAGAGGAGCTCTCGGGCTCCTCCCAACTTGAAATCCTATGAACAGAAGTCTGTATTCTGGAAGGCATGACTGATGAAATCACAGAGCCAACCAACAATTTTTTTTTAATTGAAGAGGAGAAAGGTGAAGAATGAGAATCTATTCATAATGGTGACCTGTCTCCAAGAGTCCCATTACAAAATCCAGGTGACACAATTTAGCTCACACTTGGTTTGTACCAGCCTTAAATAACTGTCAAAACCCATCCCCACAGAAGTCACTGGGCCCCAGTGTCCCCACACTTCTCCTTCCTTGTCACGTTCCCCATCCCTTCCAAGCACCCCACACTTCTTTATCTACTGCCTCCCGAGTCATCTTCCCAAGAGCACCTGAACGCCACTCGAGGCAGATTCCCACCAATCCAAACAATGGGAGGCAGAGCTCAGCAACTTTGTGGGCCAATTTCTTGGAAACTCTCCTGGGTTTCTTTTAGGCTCTCACTGCCCATGTAAAATGGGCATCCCAGATAGGAACAGCGCCGCCTTCCATTACTCAAGAAGCATGCATTACCCTGGTCAGGAGGGATTGGCAACGGCTCCCTAGAGAAGGTGGCACTGGAGCTGAGCCTCAGGGAAATGAGGGAATCTGAGGTGAGAAGGTCAGCGCAAAGGCACAGAGGTGGGAGATGAGGCCATGTGTTTAAAGAGTGGCTTGGCTGGGCTGAGGTTTCCAGTCTAGAGGGAAGCAGGGCATAAGAAGGCCAGAAGGGCTGGATGAGGCCAAGCTGGGAAAGGCTTCGAATGCCACGCAGCAAGACTTCTATTGGATTCGAAGCAAGTGTTCATCACTCTTTTTGTGGCATGGACTCAGCACAAAACAAACTACTGAGGACTAAAAAGGAAGCCAACGATAACAGAATGGAGAGATGAAAATGTACAAAAAGCAAGTTCACAGGTGCCTGCTCCAGAGCTGAGGGAGAGCCAGGGGAGCTTCGGAAGCAGCAGAATGAGCAGGGCTGCTGGGGTCTGCACTGATCCTGTGGCCCCGGTCACAAGCTAGGATAGAAAAACCAAAGACAAGCAGGAGGGAAAATGGGATCACTTCACCTTCACTGGACAGTTCCTGCTCAATTCCTTTCCCTTCAAGTAAAAATTAATTCTCAAGTCTGACTGCTAAAGTTTCCAAATGAGCCTAAAAAAACATAAAAAGTCAAGGAAGGACAATCCCCAAAGAGCTCCATCAGCCCCCAAGCAGTCAGAGTATTACTGAGGGCAGCTGGGTGGCCCTGTGGATAGAGCTCCAGGTCTGGAAGACCGAAGCTCAAATCCAGCCTCAGTCACTTCCCAGCTGGGTCACCCTTATTTGCCTCAGTTTCTTCATCTGTCAAATGAGCTGAAGAAGGAAATGGCCAACCACTCCAGCATTTCTGCCAAGAGAACTCCAAGTTGGGTCACCAAGGACAGTTGGACACGACTGAACAATAACACGCTGGAGTACCGCTAACAGGTCTCCCGTGCTTCCTCCTCACGTTCCCTGAACCCAAACCATACAGGCTTCTCCTAACGAGGCTTGTCTGAAATGAGAGGCAGCAGAGTGCAAGGGCTTGAAAGCTGGCCTTGAAGCCAGAAGGACCTGGGTTTCAGGACCGTCTCAGACGCACAGTGAGAAAGTCCCATTTTCCGTGGGCACCTCTACAGTACCCCAGGCTGCTCTCGAAGAGACTAAATTGCCAGGTAGGTGCCAGCACAAAGTGGACAGAGGAATTTCCCACACCCATGAAATCACAGGTCCACAATTCCCTGGCCCACTAAATGTTTATCATTGTGGAGGTGGGGAACCTCCTCTCCAACAGTTGTGAAATGGTGGCAAATATTCCTCCTCCTCCCCATGGCACTCCACAGAATGGAACCAGGGAGTAGCAAATCACTTCCTTTTTCTAAGACTACTGCCGCTTTGTCAAAGCCCAACCCTGAAGAGTTCTCTAATCAAGCACCTCCCAGGGAAGAAAAAATCGTTTGGAGTTTGTTTAAAAGGAGCACTGACACTGCCGAGCACGTCCTGAAGTTCTGAGCTCCCCAGTTCATTCGTCCTCCTCAGACAGCGTTCCTCATGTTGGGGGGGTTACACCAGGGGACTTTTATGTGGGGAATCCCTCTGCTCCTGAGGAACCGAGACTGTCAGCAAAAGACTTAAAAGCCACACTAGTAAATGCACCCTGATGGAATACATGAATCATCCCTGACACGCCAAAGGACACAAAATACCAAAATAAAACCAGAAAAAGAACCAGCAAGCTCAGCTAGAAGAAAGAAACTTGCTCTTGACTTGTAAACTTTCTAATTCTCCCTACACCAGTGAATGTAAAGCCATCACTAGACAGGAAAAGGAAAACACCCTCTGGAAGCACGGCATCAGGAGAGCCCAGCACAAGCGGTGCCAACAGACCTTCTCAAAGGACAATTTCACAACAAGGGTCAGGCTTCCTATCCTCTTGACCTCCAACAGTGGACCTGGGTCCTTTTTCAATGCACTTTCCCCTATCATCCTGACATTCGTCCTCATTTTTCAACAGCAGGCCTTTTTGCTCCAAATTGAATCTGGGGGGTAAAGATTCACTTAACCCAGTTCAATCCAAGGAGTGTTTATCAATCGCCTACTCTGTACACTTGTACCCTTGTGGCAAAGAGGTCCTGGAGTTGGCGAGACCGGGCCACAAACGCTGCCTCAGACACATCCTGGGCAAGTGGTACCAGCCAAAGGCTCCCAGGAGCTCTCTAAGACTAGCTGAGAAGTAGTTGTGATCTGCACCGGTGGAGGAAGTTTTCTCAGCGGGAGCTCCCCATACCCATGAAATCACAAAACGTGTAAAGCCCTTCGAGGGATGCTAAGGAGACCCTGCCCTCAACAAGGGGGCTGACACTGTGGAGGGCATAACTTGGGTAAACTTCTAAATAAAAGCTGAGAGGGGAAAGAAGAGATCACAAGAAATCCGCCCACCCCGAGGAGGTGGAGGAGACTTTAAGAGGCAGAAAGTAAAGGGGTGCATTACGAGCTAGGGAGACAGTCTGTACAAAGTATCGGAAGCGGGGAATGCAACACCAAGTCTGGGGAACAGGACCCAGAGCAGGCCTCCTGGCATGTGCAGTGTGTGACATGTGTCTGTGAAGGCAGGCAGGCTAGGCTGGCATCGTGGGAGGCTGAGACATCTGTTGTATGCCAGAGACACTGGAGCAGGAGTTGGTAAAGACCAAAACCTCTTGAAGATAAACTTTTTGCTCCTAAACCCCCAAACGATCTGAAAACTGCCGAGGCAAACAAACGACCCTTAAAGACAAGTGGCTGGAGTGCCCCCTCCTCCCCCCACCCGGGGATGCCCCCAGCCCCCCGCAGAGGGATCGATGACCCACGGGAGGCGCTGATGCGGCCCCCTGCCCTCGGCCGGCTCCGCGATGACACCGGGACGCTCCGCGCGGCGGCCCGCGGGGGTCCGGCGCCCCCTCCCACGTCTGGATCCCAAAGCACTCGCCAAAGCAGAACAAAGACGCCTTTCTGAACTTTCTGGACGGGATCGCGCTCTCGCACAACTCCCAGAACTCCCGGGCTGCGGGTCGGGGCGGTGCGGGCCGCGACCACCCACCCGGGGCGCAGAAGTGGGCCGTGCCCCTCGGGGGGCGCCACACCGGGTGACCCCCGAACCTGCCCAGGGACCGGGGCCGGACGCCCCCCGGCCCTGCGCCCCGCCCGCCCACGACCCCTCCCCAGGCAGGGTCCCGGGCTGCAGAAAGGTCTCCCGGCCCAGCAGGGGCTCTCGCCATTGCTCGGGGAGGCCGGGGGGAGGGGCCGGCCCGGGCTTCGGACCCCAAAGTTCCGGGCTTCGAGTCATGAGGCCGGTGTCCGAGGGGCTGGCGGGGGCACGGCGAGGGCAGAAGCCTGGAGGCTGGACCAGGAGCCGGGGCCGGAATGGGGGCTGCGGGCCTTACCTGAGGCGGCGGCGGCGGCGGGTGCGGGGCAGGAGGGGCTGTGCCCTGGCCCGGCCCCGGCCCCCGCCCCTGTCCCGGCCGGGCCCGGGCCCCAGGCGGGCGGACGGGCGGCCCCACGGTCGGGGCGGGCGGCTCGGCTCAGGCTCGGGCGCAGGCGCGGACACGGGTCCGAGGGTCCGAGGGTCCGAGGGTCCGGGTCAGGGGCCAGGGGTCCGGGTCAGGCGAGCTCGGCCTTCCCTCCCTCCTCGGGACGGCGGCGGCGGCGGCGGCGGCGGCGGCGGCAGCGGGAAGCCGGGAGTGGGGGCGGGGCCGGGCCGGGAGGGGCGGGGCCGGACCGGGTCAGGGGCGGGGCCAGGACGGCGCGCTCTCGCCCAGGGGTCAGCGGGGCAATTACCCGGATGCACTCGCGGCCCCGCCCCCGCCCGGCCCGGAGGGGGGCGGGGAGCGCAGGAAGGAGGAGGGGAGGTTTGAGCGCTTGGCCGAAGGAGGGGCGGGGCGGGACCAGAGGAAGGGAGGGACAGAAGGAGGGACGGAAGGAGGGACGCTGGGGCCCGGAAGAGGGCCCGCTAGGGGTCAGGCCGACCCGGGAGGGTCCTGACCTCCTCAATCGCGAGGGAGGGGGAGGGGAGCCCCTCCCGGATCCTGCGAGGGCGTTGGTACCCCCCGCGGTGATTGTCACCCCTCTCTCCTGTCCCAAGGTCGTGGGCACACAGCTGTTTGCCTGTTGTCCCCTCCCTTAGATTGGAAGCTCCCTGAGGGCAAGCACCGGGTTTTTTGCTTTTCTTGGTCCTCCATGAACTGATGCCACACTCTCTGCTGTTTTGGCTCATATCACCCCTCTAAAGCACCAAAATGAACCAGTTTGCCATCGCCTCCAAACACAGCCTCCTGCGATGCCCTCGCCCTCCCATGCACCCATTCTCCACACTGCCCCCTCATCTAGAATGCGCTCCTCTCTCCTTCTCTGGCACGTGCCAGAACCCAACTCCAATACCCCCCCCCCAAACCTCTAGGGCCTCTGTCAGTGACAGGCCAGACTCGCGTCAATATCTTACACCTGCCCGTGCCCGGCAGTGCCGGGCGAAGCGGAGGTGCTTCCTGAATGCACGCTGATTGTGTAAGTGGTTGGTATGCAGCAAGTGCTTCATAAGTGCTGGTCAAAATGAAATGGAGTGAGCCGACTGCCCGACGTCACATCCAATATCAGAGCTTCTAGTCCCTCCTGACACACATAATAGTGTGTATTCTAGCTGTTGGTTGGCATCTCCTCCCACTCCCAGGCTGTTAGTGCAGAGAAAACAAGGACCGGGTCTTAAGTAAACCTTGTATCTCGTGAAGTATCCTAGCTCAGCGTATCTTCATAAGTACTTGTTGAGTCAATGAGATGAATGAATAAAAAATGAGTTTGCTGTCAAGAATTTACTTTGCACCTTGGTTAAGTGGGTTGTGGGTTATGAGCCACAGATTTCAAATCGTCTCTAGAGCTGTGGTGACAGACAAACTTTAGCAAGCCAGTACTTCTCTCTTTATGGTTTAAAAAAAAAGAGAAAAGGCAATTGGTTCAATAGGGGAGTATGAAAAATTATCTTTCCCAGCTGTGGTTAGGGGAAAAATTCCTAACCAGCTATGGCATAAGTGAAAGTATAAAAGACAAAATAGATTATTTTGATTATATAAAAGATAAAAAACATTGCACAAATAGAAGCAATGCAGCCAGAATATCACGAAAAGATGTGGAGTGGCTAAACATATTCACATTAAACATCTCTGATAGAAGAGGGACATTCAAAAATCTGCAGTGAACTGATACAAATTTGTAAGATGAAGAGCAACTCTCCATTAGATACAGGGTCAAAAGTTCTAAGATAGTTTGAGAAAGAAGAAACACAAACTATTAGCAACCATCTGGGAAAGTTCTCAAACTGGCTAATAATCAGAGAAAATTAAAGCAAGTCTGAGATTTCATGTAACACCTGTCATATGGGAAAAGATGAGGAAAAAAAAATCTGGTTTTGATAGAGCTATGGGAAAACACGCATACTCATCCCCTGCTGTTGCCACTGTCTTGGCAATTGTCTGGGTTCACCAATTCTGAGCCAATCTCAAAGCATCTATTAAGGCCTCTAAAAGCTCTATTGTGTAGTTTTTTGAGATATATAAATATATGTGCTTTTGTTCAGTTGTTTTGCAGTTGTGTCCAACTCTTCATGATTCCATTTGAGGATTTCTGGGCAAAGATACTCCCGCTCATTTTACAGATAAGGAAAGTGAGGCAGAGTTAAAGGACTTGACCAGAGTCACACAGCTACTAAGTGTCTGAGGCTGGATTTGAACTCAGGAAGATGAGTCTTCCTGACTCCAGACCTGGCACTCTATCCACTGCACCACCTAGTTTCATGTGTGTGTGTGTGTGTGTGTGTGTGTGTGTGTGTGTACATATATGCTTACTATGTGCCAAGCACCTTACTAAACACAGGGATTACAAATAGAAACAAAAAAGAAAGACAGGCCCTGCCCTCCAGTTTATATTCAAATGAGGAAAGGCAACATAGCAGAGTCCAGAAAGGACTGAAGGACTGAACATGGGCCTGGGCACTTTCTGAGATGAAGTAATCAGTGAGAAACAAAGGGGCCCCAGGGCAGACTGACCCTCCAGGGTGAGGAGGCCACTGGACAATGGTGAAGAAAGCAGTCCAGAGACTTGGGAACAGACCCCAGAGAGGAATAAAGGAATGAACACGGCTGGCCCGTGGCCCGGGCACTCTCCTCAAAATGGAGCTTCTGGGAAAAACTGACTAATTAGAGGAAAGGGCTTGGAGGGCAGAGTCATCTTCCAAGGGGAGAAGGTTATTGGGGCTTGAGGAAATGTGGAAAGGCAAGAGCAGAGCCCAGAGGAGAATGGAAGAGAGAACATACAGCCAGTGAGCCCAGCTTGAAGGGCTTCACCATGATTCTACAGAGCTGAGTCACTTTGAGCCAACCAAGCAATGCTGAGCCCTTGGAGCAGAAGCAAAAGTATGCTGCTCCTGGCCCCTGCATCAGAGAGGCTTCAGTAATTGCAGCCAAAGATGAGCGGTCTCTACACATAGGAGGTTCTGAAAAAGGATCTACTTTAAAATATGCAAAATCAGACAGTCTGATACCTCAGTGGATCCATGATCTGCACTGGTACTGATCCCAGCTGATCCATGCCTTCTGGTCCATATGAGTCATGCCCATGCCTTTTCACTTAAATTCTGCTGGTATCGGAGCCAAGACCTGAACCCCATAATCATGATGAGTTGCTTTTGTCTAGAACAGGGCTTCATGACCTTTTTGGCCAGTTTGTTGAAAACTACAGACCCCTTCTCAGAATAATGTTTTTAAATGAATGAAATTCATAGGATTACAAAGGAAACCAGGGATACAAGGGTGTCCCACAAGTATTAGTGCAGTTTTAAAGCATTCAAGAGTAAAACTGCACTTAAGACTTTGGGGGAACATTGTATTTAAATACAGTTATGAATATATTAAAGCAAAATGTTTGTGGACACCAAGTTGAGAACCCTTGATTTCCAGAACATTTTTAGAATTTGCAGCACTTTTCAGATCCTGTTTGATAATGACTAGCTAAATGGGGTTAATCATATTTGCCAACAGATAGGAACTGAAACTCATTTCCTATTTTTTAACTCTCGTACTTGAGTTGCGTCTGATTTTTCATATTGACCCACACAGAGACGACATTTCTATTAAGTTTTACTATTTGCTACTAATAACCACAGGAGTCTTGAGTGGCTGGTGAACTTGAGTGGCTAAGTCTAGAGTTTAAGGTCTCCCACTAGTCTAGCTACCTTCCTACCTACTCTTCGAGTTTTATTTTACATCATTCCCTCTCACCTGTGGCTCCGAGAAGCTGCAGCACGCACAGCAGCCACACTCAGGTAAACCGTCCCAGCAGACAGGCTAAACCAGGTGGACGGTAGGCAACAGGTCTCAAACATGTCAGTGAGTTTGGGGGATGTCTGCCCCAACCATGTGAAAACTTCCTCCGGTGGAATGGGTGGATGGAAACAACCAATGACCGTGAAGTTGGCGGAAGCAGACTCTGTGGAGCACTTAGAACTTGGTCAGACATCAAAGAAGATGCCAAGGTCATCATCTGCAAGCCGGTGCCTTGCCAGCCATCTTGACTTTGTCTTGCCTCAGGAGTTCAATGACTCTGAAAGAGAGAGTCAGGCTGATGGCTTTGTGCAACTCTGCCTCACTTAAATCTAATTCACATCCAAGTCAAGACATCACCCTATCAGGTCACTGGTCCTTTTTGAAAACAAAAGACAAGTAACATGGAGCTAAGTTCTCCTAGAGAATCCTAGCACCCCCTAACTGGTCCTCTCCAACAAATTGTTTTGCCTAGTTGTCGAAACAATGATGCCATGCTTGTGCAATATCCTTATTAGGGCAACATTGATCAAAACACTGAGTATATCACAAACCTGTTCACTTTAACTCCCTATACAGAGCAATATGGAACCATACAAGAAAAGTTGAAAAATTGTCCATACTTTTGAACCAGCAATCCAGCTATCTGTCCTAAATCTCAAGGAGGTTTTTGCTAACAAATGTGCGTGTGTGTGTGTGTGTGTGTGTGTGTGTGTGTGCAAAACTATTCATAGCAGTACTATTTGTAATAGCAAGAAATTAGAAACAAATTTTAATTTTCATTTAGTGGTTGAGGAATGGCAAAATTAATTGTGGTACATGAATGTAATGAAATATTATTGAATTATAAAAAAAATACTAAAAATCTCTAGTGTAACCCCTGTCCCAAAGTCCATCGACGTGGGATTCTCTCTTTATTGGTGGAAATGAATGCACTGTCCTGCACATGGGGTGGAGCAGAGTTGGTGAGAGATGAGAGCTTCAATTCTCAGTGAGTTCCCCTTTGGGGGCTTTCCAAGTATGAGTCTTCTTGGAGTGTATTTTCCCTTGATTTCCAGAACATTTTTAGAATTTGCTTCTAGGTTCAAAAGAGAAGATGGGAGAAGCCAACACCTCCTTCGGTTGCTAAAGGAAAAGACCCTGGAAAAACATGAGAAGAGCTAGTAGTCTTCATCATGTCCCTATCCCCAGCTTGCTGCACTAGAGGCTAGGGGAGTTTCCCCTTGGGTGAGCTGAGTTATCTCAATTCCAATGAGAGAGCTCTTTTACTCTGTATTTATTGTCTGGTATACACTCGCCTATGTGTGCTTTCTCTAATTTCTGCTTTTGCCATGATTTGGATAAACGAGTTTCTTTGCTAGTCTCTAGGTGTGCTCATTATGGAATTGGTATTGGGGAAAAGAGGTCAAGCTTTGGATATTTCCCTGGGTTCCCCCTTCCTCAAAAGAGAAAGTTACCAAAAGTTAGGTGTAATTCAATTGTGTCTCCTAGACAAAAAAAGATTTAAGGGAGACTGAATAAACATCTCTAGCCTCTTGTCCCCTTACCCTTCTCCAAGGGAGAGTCTATTTTATATGTTGTTTCATTTGATCCCCATAACAACCCCTTAAGGTAGATACTATAATTATTCCCATTTTACATCTGGGGACTGATTCTGAAAGGTGAAGTGACCTGCCCAAAGCTACAAAGTTAGTATGGGTCTGAGTTAGGATTTGAACTCAGATCTTCCTGATTCCAAGTCCAGCCCTCTAGCCACTGCACCACCAAACTGGCATATAAGGGGAATATGAAGAATTAAAAGCAACATATATAAAAAGTGCTGTCCTTCTTCTTGTTCTTCACACTTAACACTCCATCTTCTGCCCTTTGCCTCCCACACAGGCTGTCCCCCATGCCTGGAATATACATACTCCTTCTTAACCCTCTTTCCGTGATCAGATCAAGCATCACCATCTACATGAAACTATTCCTGATCTCCCCATCTGCCAATGCCTTCCTCACCCAAACAGCCTTGAATTTCTTTTGCATGTATCTTGTATATAGCTATATAAGAGGCACCATGGTATGGTGTACTGAAAGTTGGCCTTGGAGCCAGGAAATCCTGGGTTCAAGTTCTACCCTTGTGACCTTGGGCAATTTGCTTAACCTGTCAGTGTTCTAGAAAAACTTTAAGATTAGAAGCTACAAAAAAGGGACTGACTAGCATCGGTAGAGGGAGTTTCCTCACCCAGGAATTCCCAACAGAATCAGAGGTCCAGGCCCTTGACCTATTCTTATTCCCTTTCCTGTTCCTGTTCCTATCCTTATCCCTATGTCTTGTGTATAATCATGTATCCACATGTTGTTTCCCCAGATAGAAGGTGAGTTCCTTCTGCCAGGGATCGTCTAAATATAATGCCAGTCAAGTAGGAGCTTATGAACACTTGCTGATTAATTGATTGATAGACAGTCACAAAAGCAGAGCCTAAAGAATGATGAGCACACTTACTATAATTATGCAAACAGGATATTAACCAGTTTGAAAAAAAAAAAGGTTAATACAGCGCATGATGTTGACACTTACTTTGTTGAAACACACAACCTTCCTTTCTGTTTACAGCAGTGCCCCCTCAACCTACTGCTAACTGACTGCCCAGATGAGTTTTTCCAGGAAAATAAAAACACTCTTTTTCACCTCTGAATTAGTATCAAAATATATGTAATTCTCTTTATCTCTTTGTTAGCTCTGGGCCCCCAGCCTGAGACTACTTCTGGCAAAACACCCTAGTGTTTGATCTATCTCTGTCAATCTCTTTTTGATTCACTCAAGAGACTCGTGCCCACCTTATAAAACGCCCTTTTTTGTGATTAGGTCAGAGCTTTCAGAGACTATTCCTTTGTACTGATAGCAAGTGGTACGTTACAAAAATATCAAGATGAATTTTTTTGTGTTGTTTGGCTTAATCTTTCACTAGGGAATCATCAGATCATAGATTTAGAACTGAAAGAAACTTCAGTGACTTCTTTTTACAGATGGGGAAACTGAGGTCTAGGGCTGTTAAATGACCTTTGCCCAAGGTCACACATGAAGTAGATGTTAGAGTCAGGAAGTTTGCTTCATTTTTCATTTTTGCATTTGTATGTTTTGTTAAAAAGCAAAATTTATCAATTTTCTAAAAGGAACCAATTGAAAAATGTGAAAACATGCAATCAAAAATGATTTTAAAATATATATCCATAAACTCTAACAACTACTCTTTTCTTTGTGATTGATCCTCTCCCTCCTTATGCCTCATCTCTCCCCTCCCCACACAAACTAAATGGATTTTTCACAGCCCTGGGATTAATTGGTGATATTATCTCTACATAGTTTCTTGATCACAGTTTTAGATGTGATTTAGTGATCTTTCTTTTCAAAAATGGGAGATTATTTCCCTCAGAATGAAACAGGTCTTCAAATGATCATACACACATCAGCAGATCTTTTAATGTTTCATTGTTGTTTTTTCTTCTCCATCTAATTCTATGTCGTGGTTCAATAAATAAAGATTCTTTTCTCAGGACCAAAAATGATTTTGATCCTCTAGTGAAAATTACAATCTCACTCTACTTGATATGCACTGAAGTTCTAATGAAGAACTGATAAATACAACCTTAATTTCTGTGACAATAGGCTGTGATCTCCTTTTTGGGATTAATAACTTCTTTTGATAGGCCAGATTCAGCCAAAGGAAAAAAAAAAAGCCAGCCTGTAAGGGAGAGACAGAGAAGTTATTGAAATAATGGAGTAGCCTAACTACAGGCCACAATGGGACTTTCAATGAAAGACTCCCATTGAGAGGCCTAGCCACACCAGATCTTAAATTGTATTATAAAGCAGCAGTCACCAAAACTACTTGGTACTGGCCAAGAAATAGAGTGGGGGACCAGTGGAATAGGTTAGGTACACAAGACACGGTAGTCAATGACTATAGTAATCCACTGTTTGATAAACCCAAAGACCCCAACTTCTGGGATAAGAACTCACTATTTGACAAAAACTGCTGGGAAAACTGGAAAAAAGTTTGGCAGAAACTAAGTTATAGACCAACATCTTATACCTTATACCAAAATAAAGTCAAAATGAACACATGATTTAGATATAAAGTCTGATACTGTAAGCAAACTGGGAGAGAAAGGAATAATTTACCTGTCAGATTTATGCAGAACAGAAGAATTTATGGCCAAACAAGAAACAGAGAACATTATGAAATGCAAAATGGATAATTTTGATTACATTTAATTGAAAAGTTTTTGCACAAACAAGGCCAATGCAAGCCCAAGATTAGGAGGGAAGCAGAAAACTAGGAAAGAATTTATACAACCAGTGTCTCTGATAATGGCCTCATTTCTAAAATATATAGAGAACTAAGTCAAATCTATAAGTATACAAGTCATTCGCCAATTGATAAATAGTCAAAGGTTATGAACAAGCAGTTTTCAGATGGAGAAATTAAAGCTATCTATAGTCATATGAAAAATCTAAATCTACTTGGCTCTAAATCACTATTGATTAGAGAAATGCAAATCAAAACAACTCTGAGGTACCACATCACACCTATGAGATTAGCTAACATGACAAAAGAGGGAAATTATAAATGTTGGAAAAGATGTGGGAAAATTGGAACACTAATGCATTATTGGTGGAGTTGTGAACTGATCCAACCATTTTGGAGAGCAAATAGAACTATGCCCAAAGGGCTATAAAATTGTGCCCTCCCTTTGACCCAGCCATAGCACTTCCAGGGCTGTATCCCAAAGAGATCATACAAATGGGAAAAGGACCCACATGTACAAAAATATTTATAGCAGCTCTTTTTGTGATGGCCAAGAATTGGAAATTGAGGGGATACCCATCAGCTGGGGAAGGGCTGAATAAGTTGTGGTATATGAATGTAATAGAATACTATTATTCCATAAGAAATGATGAGCAGGCAGACTTCAGAAAAACCTGGAAAGACTTGTATGGACTGATGCTGAGTGAAGTGAGCAGAACCAGGAGAACATTGTACACAGTAACAGCCATATTGTTTGATGACTAACTTTGATAATCATATCTCTTCTTAGCCATGCAAGGATCCAAGACAACTGCAAAGGACTCATAATGGAAAATGCTGTCCACATCCAGAAAAAGAACTATGGAGTCTGAATGCAGATTGAAGCATATTATGTGCTCTCTCTTTTTTTTTTTCCTTTTTTGTTTGTTTCTTCTTTCTTGTGGTTTTACCCATTGGTTCTAATTCTTCTTTACAACACGACTAATGTGAATATAGGTCCAATATGAATGCCTACGTAAAGCCTATATCAAATTGCATACTGTCTTGCGATGGGGGAAGGGGAGAGATGGGGAGAAAATTTGGAACTCAAAATCTTATGGAAGTGAATGTTAAAAACAAAAAATAAATAAATAAATTTTTGAAAAGACTCCCATTGAGAAGCATTTTAGTATTTAGCTGAATGACTAACATTGAGATTATCTGGTGAATGTTAGGAACAGATTTTCGACTTTTAATTCCTTTCCTAACCACTCATTTTGGCTGTCAAGTCAGTTAATATATTCATTTTGGGCTCTTTAGTCAAAAGAACTGTGCTCTGATAAATAGAATGATAGAGGGGGGGAGGATAAACTAGCTAAGGCAGTTAGCAAATTTCTTTTTTATGTTTCCATAATAAAAATACACTTTTAAGTGAAGCAATATATCGTTCTGATGAATCATTTATCACTTCTCTATCTATAAAGAGGAGATAATATTTGCCTTATATTTATTGCACCCTTCTCCCTTCCCAAGATCTATCTATTTAAAGAATGAAAAAGTTAAGACTTAGAAAACTATCTGAGTCCTTTAGTTGAAATGTTTTATATAATGTTGACGTCAAGAATTACCATCAGAAAGCAGAACTCAATTAAGGGCTCTCTGAGCCAGCTCCTATGGCTATTGAAATAGCTTGACAGCATGCTGTCCCCTTTCTCTGTACTTTTAGTTATTATTTTAAATGTAATAGTTCAAATTTGGCCCTTTTTTCTTTTCTTTCTTTTTTTTGGAGGGTGGGGAGATAGGTGGAGAGTGAGTGGGAAAAGTGGTTTGTTTTTCTGCTAAACATAAGTGTTCCCAGTCCTTTTTGTAATCTTTCTGAGGTGTGAATGCCCCAGGTCTGTGTGGGCTGGCTGCTCTGGGGACATGTTAATGGATGAAGGAAAAAAAATCTGCAATTATGTTGGTACATTTCGGGGGGAGTGAGGTGTGAGGCTTGAATATAGCTTTGTTCCCTTCTTAACAAGCCTTATGCATTTGCTCTTTGATGCAACAAAGAAAGCAAAAAGCTTCCTTTCTCATCTATTTGTGGCTTTCATAAAATTAAATCAGATTTCCCTTAGGAGACATGACAGTATAATTTAACTACAGCCTACAACAGATCTCTGACAAACCTCAAGTATTTCAAATTTGAAAAGGAGGCTATGTTTCCTTTTGTTCAAATCCTAACAGTTTTCTTAACCATATTCTTTGAGTTTTGAGTATCGATAAAGAATTCTCACTTGAAATACATCCTTGGTTTGCATGCAGCTCATATCTATTGAATAATCAGAGAGATAACATAATGTTCAAATCCAGTCTCAGACATTTAGTAGCAGTATGACCCTGGGTAAGTCACTTAACCTCTCAACCTCAGTGTCTTCATCTATGAAAAAGGGGTAATAATACTACTTACCTCACAGGGATTTTGAAGTTCAAATGAGATAATGTGTGCAACTTTTTAAGGCACTATATAAATGCTAGTGATGATGACAAGATAGTGGATGGAACACCGACTCAGAGTCAGGAATACCTGGGTTCAAATCCCACCTCTGACATTTATTTGTTTTGTGATCTTGGGCAAATTATTTAACCTCTCTGAGCTTACATTTCCTCATTGTAAAATTAGGGATTTGGACTGGATGGTTTCCTTCCAGCTGTAAATATGTGATCCTGTTCATGTTTTGGTTGTCTCTCCCAATAAAATGTAAGCCTCTTGAGGTCAAAAATTGGTTCATCTCTGTCTTTGTATCTCCAGTACCTAGCATAGTGCTTGGTATATAGTGAACACTTAATAAGTGCTCATTTATTGATTGGTTAATTCCTGGCAGAATTCCTAGGTAATTCCTAGGTAACTCATTCCTAGGTAATTCATGACCCAGAATAGTTACTTCCCCTACAAGTGAAGGGATAAAATGTGACAACTCTCCCCCAGGATAGCGGCTCTATTGCTTTATGACTGAAAAAAAAATTCATTTCCCTGCTTTGAATTTATGCCTGCATAAACGTCTATATGTGGTTTTTTTTTTGCCTATGTAAAAAAATTGTCATCATTCCACGTTTCTTATAGAAATTGTGGGATGTCAGAACTGGAAGGACCTGAGAGCTAATCTCATGCAGTGTTCTCTATTTAGAGTTGAGTAAACTAAGACTCATGGAGAGAAGTTTATGGAGGAATGTTTTGTTAGTATTGGTCTTAAGATGCCATCTTTGTAAATGTCTTTGCTTTGAGCTAATTGTGCATACTGGATGACTATTAAAGGTAAGCAGATCCCTTGGAGCTCATGAGCAATGGTTTTAGAAAGGTAGACCAGAGCGTACCTTAAAAACACCCCTTGGGTGACCTGCTAGGGTGAGATGGGGAGGGATTGAGAGTCCAAAAAGTAAGGTAGACCTCAGTTTTCAAAACTAATATACATTTTGCTATGACCTCAATTTTCAAAGCTAATATAAATATTGCTACGACTTTCACCTAGAATGATGAGTTTATTAATACAATGATCTGAGTAAACACAATGGAAAGTGATTTATATTTAAGCCTCTTGCCTTTTTGTACTTGTATAAGCTCATGTCATGCTATCCAAATAAAGATGTCCATTACCTTAGTGCTTGCAGACTGTATATTTTTTGCAGACTGACCTCTGTGGTATTTGCAAGATTTGAGTATTTAGAGAAAAGGAAACACAATGTGCGGGCTCCAAGTGTAGATGAAAACCCTAAATTTCTACTCATCTAAAAGGCCCCAGGTGGGAATATCGTCTATCAATTATTCAAGAGCAAGTATTCACTTCATGGATCATTCAGGCCCTTTGCTACCCTTCCTTTCCAAGACATTTCATCAGAAATACCACTGTAAAGTGAATGGAGAACTTAAGAGAAGTTGACAAATAGGAGTGCTCAAAAATGGGTAAGTAAAGAGAATTTTCCTATATTTTTAAATGATTTACCTCCCAAGAATGATCCTTGGACTGGAAAAAACAAACAAACAACAAACCTTAAATGGCTAACAGAGCTGAAGCCAAGACCATAGGATAGCAGGATCTAAGGAACTTAGGAAAACATCTAAACCTCTCCCCACTAATCCAGCTATAGCCCATGGAATTTAAGTGACCTGCCCAACATCACAAAGGTGATAAGGCCACTACATCACACTGCCTCAAAAATGCAAAGGATTACTAAAGTGACCTAGCTGCCCTCCACAAGTTTAAGACAACAAGGCCGGACAAACCCAGAATCCTGAAAGAACTGGCAGGTGTGGGTTAGGAGCTTTTGAAGATCATGGAGAATGGGGGAGGTGCCACAGGATTACAGACCATCCAATGTCATCCTTTTTTTCCCCTTTCTTTTTTTTTTTTGAGCAGAATAGAGTCTGCCAACTCTAAGCCAGTAAGGCTCCTGGTAAAACTCTAGAAGATATTAAAGGGATGGTCTGTTAATGTTTAGAAAAGAAAACCACAATCACTGAGATACAGGATGAGTTCACCTGGAATAGGCCATGCTAAAGTAAGCCCATTTCCCTTTTCGAGAAGGTAACTTACCTAATGCTGCAGAGGTCATTTACCCAGATTTCTTCAAAGAATTTGGCAGTCTCTCCATACTATTGTAGAAAAGAGGGAGAGATATGAACTAAACAAAACCAAAGTTAAGTGGAATTGGAATGGGCTGAATGACTGGAAACTGAGTGTAATCATAGTGGGTTGAAGGGATCTATCCTTGGTCCTGTAGTGAGAGCTTGACATACCAGTGACTTGGATAGAAGAATAGATGCCACACTTGTCAAATTCCCAGGTGACACAAAGCTGGGAAGTGTAGCTCGTACCCGGGGTGATGGAGTCAGGACCCAAAAGGATCTTGGCAGTCTGGAATATTGGACCAGTTTGAATAAGATGAAATTTAGCAAAGATAAGTGTAGGGTTCAAAAAATGAACTTCGTGAGTACAAGATAGGAGAGGTTTTTGCTCTCGTTGCTCAAACACTTCCAGGACAAGAAAAGCCCAAGCGAAGGAAAACATCAGAGGAAATCTGGGATCTCTGATGCTACAGGATATAGGGAGTTGTTGAAGCTTGAAAACTAAAGGGGACACCAGTGAGTTGAGACCTGTCCCAGCTGGTATGAAAAATGATGGACTCTGGGCTACAAAATAATAAAGATAATGACAGTAATAGCAATGATAATCATGATAGTGGAAAGAGTACTGGCTCAGGGGTCACTGGGATCAAACCCTACCTCTGACTTTGAACAAGTCATTTAATTTCTCTGTGCCTCAGTTTCCTCATCTGTAAAATGAGGGGGTTGGACTAGATGTCCCCTAAGGTCCCTTCAGCTCTAGACCCAGGATCTGATAAACAACATATATTTATAATACCCTTTAAGGTTTACAAAGCACTTTACATGTGTTGTCAGAAGGCCAACTAGTCTGAAGAAACACTAAAATTGTGTCATTGATTATCCCTTGCTGTTTATAGTTTCTGCTTAGCCTTGGCCTAGTCTTCCCAAGGACAGTGTAAGTTCCTTGAGGGAGAAATCAGACTCTGCATTGCTATGCTCATTTTTTTTTTTTGATCAAATGTGTAGTTTCACCAATGTTGGGAGTTCCTGGTAAAGAACTTCCTCTCCCAGTGCCAGTTTCTGCAATTTATATTCCTGGAGAATTTCCTGGGTCACTGAGAGGTTGAGTGACTTGACCAAAGACATCTAGCTAGTATGTGTCGGAAGTAAAACACGAACCCAGATCTTTCTGGTTCTGAGGCCAGCTTTTCATATACTCCACCAACCTGCCTCCTGCCATATCCATAGTCCACATTTAATAAATGCTTGCAGATGAATTCAGCCTCGAGTGTGGAGTTAGAGGACTCTCAAATCTACCACTTATTATCTGAATGATCTTAGACAAATTATTTGGGGGTCTCTCTAGACCTCCATATCTTCCTCTATGAAATGAACCGGTCAGATCAGAGTGTTCTTGATTCCTTTCTAGCATTAAATATATGATTTCTGGAAGAGCATTTCTCCAGGGAATCATTTGAATATTGGTATTTGTATTTTATGAGATCGCAGATTCAAAGGCAGAAGGGACTTGAGATGTGTTCTATTCCAACATCTCAGTTTTAGAGTCAAGGAAGGTGAGACCCAAAGAGAGGTGGAGGTCCCCTCATCCGTAGATCCTCAGTGCTCTTTCTTTTGTTCTTTCCAAAGACAGTCAATAAATCATGAGAGCAATTGTACTCAAAATTGGGTTGTGGTTAGAATTTTCCCATGTGTTCTACATGTAGTGACTGCTTAAGACATATTTGTCAAATTGAATTCAATCCTGTCACATTCGGTTGCTGTCCTGACTCATTTTGCAGGAGGCTGCCAGAGAATCTCTAGAAGAAAGTATACCCCATTCTGTGATTGCTGTGTAATTCCAAGTGCAGCATCCCCTTTGGGCCCACTCTTCCAACCAGCACCAGCACTGTCCCTGAAGAGGTGCTACTACCTCAAGTTCCAGGGGAAACCCTGTGGGTGACAACCTCTAGCACTCTGGTTCATGAGCTCCCACCAGTATGCTTCCTCTGTATAAACAGGATACACTGGAGATAATCAATAATCTGTTGAGTATGTGAAGACTTCTCAAGCTCTCCTTCCAACTTATAGTGAGGGAGAGAAGAACCTTTCTCCTCTTCTCCCTGCTGCAGACCAACGGCCACTATGACTATATGGTAGGAAGACTATGGGTTACTTGCCTAGGTGAGCCTGAAATTTGACCTTAGGTTACTGTCTACTTCTTCTGATTTGTGTTTCTGCCCGTGAGCACAGGTGACCAAAACAGTCATCCTGAGATTGATGTTTCCAGCCTTGGTGGTGACTTCATAATCACAAGAGTGTGGGAATTCCAGAAGCAGGTACCATTTACCTGCTTCCTGCTACTAGATGCTTGCTGCTACTATGGGAATTCTAAGAAGAGAAGATGACTCTGGAGAGAAAGATGAACCGTTCATGCCTGACTGGCCAGAAGAGATACAAAAGGAAAGTAGAATATCTATTTGGCAGTCTCACAAAATGGGACTTCCATGATTTAATTTCTTTTTAACATAAATTGATTATTTATTTGTTTTAGCATTCTTTTCTTTCTACATTTTGAGTTTCAAATTCTCTCCCTCCCCACCCCTATCCACTGAGAAGGCAATATCAATTATACAGACTTTCATGTTTTAAGTATCAGACTCCCAGGAAAGCATAAGATGTGGTAGGTGATTGTATCATTTTTTTGAATACACATTATTGTGAGTTCATTAGTCTTTTAAAAATATTGTTCTTAATTTGGAACTATACCCAAAGGGCTATAAAAATGTGCATAGCCTTTGACTCAGCAATAGCACTTCTAGGGCTGTATCCCAAAGAGATCAAAAAAAGGGAAAAGGACCCACATGTACAAAAATATTCATAGCAGCTCTTTGTGTGGTGGCAAAGAATTAGAAATTGAGGGGATGCCCATCAATTGGGGAATGGCTAAACAAGGTGTGGTATATGAATGTGATGGAATACTATTGTGCTATAAGAAATGATGACTTCAAAAAAACCTGGAAAGACTTGTATGGTCTGATGCTGAGTGAAATGAGCAGAACCAGGAGAACATTGTACACAGTAACAGCCATGCTGTGCGATGATCAACTATGATAGACTTAGCTCTTCTCAACAATGCAAGGATCTAAAACATCTCCAAAGGCCTCGTGATGGAAAATGCTATCCACATGCAAAGAAAGAACTATGGAAGTTGAATTGCTACTTTTTTTTCTCTTCTGTTGAGTTTTGTTTCCTCTTTCTGGTGGTTCCTCCTATTGGTTCTAATTTTTACTTACAACATCACTAATGTGAAAATATGTTTAATAGGAATGTATATATATGTAGCCTATATCAGATTGTGCGCCATCTTGGGAAGGATGGTGGGGAGGAAGGGGGAGAAAAATTTTAAACTCAAAAAAGCATATGGAAGTGATTGTTGATAAATCAAAATAAATTAATAAAAAAAAATTTTAAAAAAAGAAAATACTTCCTTAAAAATTAGATTGGAGCAATTGGAAGCTAGTGACTTTATGAGAAATCAAGACAGTGTAAAACAAATACGAAAGAATGAAAAAATAGAAAACAAGGTGAAATATCTCATCGGAAAAACAACTGACCTGGAAAATAGATCCGGGAGAGATAACTTAAAAATTATTGGACCATCTGAAAACCATAATCAAAAAAAGAGCCTAGACATCATCTTTCAAGAAATTATCAAGGAAAACTGCCCTGATATTCTAGAACCAGAGGGTAAAATAGAAATGGAAAGAATCCACCAATCACCTCCTGAAAGAGATCCCTAAAGGAAAACTCCTATGAATATCGTAGCCAAATTCCAGAGTTCCCAGGTCAAGGAGAAAATATTACAAGCTGCCAGAAAGAAACAATTTCAAGTATTGTGGAAACACAATCAGGATAACACAGGATTTAGCAGGTTCTACATTAAGGGACCGTAAGGTTTGGAATATAATATTCTGGAGGGCAAAGGAAATAGGATTACAGCCAAGAATCACCTACCCAGCAAAACTGAGTATAATTCTTCAGGGGAAAAAAATGGATATTCAGTGAAATAGAGGACTTTCAAGTATTCTTGATGACCAGAGCTGAACAGAAAATTTGACTTTCAAATACAAGTTTCAAGAGAAACATGAAGAGGTAAACAGGAAAGAGAAATCATAAGAGACTTATTAAGGTTGAGCTGTTTACATTCCTGCATGGAAAGATGATATTTGTAACTCATGAGACTTTTGTTAGTATTAGGGTAGTTGGAGGGAAAAAATATATGTATGTACATAGATAGATAGATAGATAGATAGATAGAGGGCACAGGGTGAGTTGAACATGAATAGATGATATCTGGAGAATAAAATTAAGGGGTGAGAGATGATTATAATGGGAGAAGGAGAAAGGGAACGGTAGAATGGGGTAAATTATCTCACATAAAACAGACAAGAAAGGGCTTTTACAGTGGAGGGGAAGTGGGGGAAGGTGAGAGGGAATGAGTGAATCTTATTCTCATAGGATTTGGCTTAAGGAGGGAATAACATACACACTCAATTGGGTATGGAAATCTATCTTACTCTACAGGAAAATAGGGGGGAAGGGGACAAGAGAGCAGGGGGATGATAGAGGGGAGGGCAGATTGGGGGAGAGGGTAATCAGAAGCAAACACTTCTAAGGAGGAGCAGGATCAAAAGAGAGAATAGAATAAATAGGGGGCAGGATAGGTTGAAGGGAAATATAGTTAGTTTTCCACAGCATGACTACTATGGAAGGGTTTTACATGACTACACATATATAACCTGTATCGAATTGCTTGCCTTTTCAATGAGGGTAGTTGAAGAGGGATAAAGGGAGAAAATTTGAAACCCAAAGTTTAAAAAAAAATTGTTTAAAAAATTGTTTTTTGCTGGGATTCTTATAATCTAGCCAATAGCTTACTAATGTTCAGACTCCTTAAAAGTTAGTCCAATATGACAGATGTTCTAATTAACCTTGTCTTTGACTGAAAGAAGGCTTGGGTTGAATTCTTTCGGGCAGGACCCACACGTGATATTGGGGTCCCAGCACCCCTGAACTCTTAAACCGCATCATTTTGGTGGCCCGTATGGGGAAACTGCCTAACCCCAAGTTCTTCTCCAGCCAAGACTAGAAGGTATGTAAGTCTTCTCTCCCTCCCTTTCCTGCTCTGCAGTTGATGTCACTCTCCAAGCACCAAGGATTGGAGGTGCTTTTTGAGCACAGAGTTACGAGGCTGTTTTGCACTCGGCCTGATGCTCTCAGGTTTTTGATCCACTGGGTAGGTTGAAGGCCATGGACCTGGGTACACCTTCTGCACCATAGAGGATAAAGATGGATGCCCTATCTGGAAGTGTATGCCCAATTCTGTCAGTTCTCTCGGCGTTAGAGAATTGGAGAAAAACTGCAGTTGCTTTTTGGTTCCCTGAGGCTTACTTACTCCCTTCCCTCTGCACCTCTGAATCCTCCTTCATGGAGGTTACAGGGAAAGTTAGAACAGTTAAAAATATCTTGGCATATTCTGGAGGTTTTGTGATTGATCATTAAGGAGTTTTGAAACACCTGTACAACCTGGTCACTTCCCTTCCCTTGAGTCAAGAGGGTATCTGTTAACCTCTCTCAGGAGAAGAGAGTTTCACCCTTTACCCCTCACCTTTGATTTTGCCCTCCCCAACCTGGGAAAGGAAGGAGGGGGGAGGGGCAGCAGCTACAGCATGGGCCCCACTGGCAATAGCCTTGGGCCCTGGGGCAACCTTTGCCTGGAAGCTTCACCCAGGTTCAGCACATCCTGCTCAAGGTAATGAAGCTGGCCTCTGAACTTGGGTAAGCTTGCTCTTTATAAAGTTGTAGTTTTAACTGTTAATGATGAGATGTTGATTCTCTGTGTAAAGTAATTTGCAAGTGCATTTAACAAAACTGAAGTCACCTGATTGATAATGAGTTTGTTTCAAGTTTCAAATTGGTGAACTTTCTGTGTCAGTTATGTCAAGCAACTTTTCATAATTTGACTATTATTGGTTATTGTTTTAATGTGTAAACTCACCAAAAAGTTTGTTTGGGTTATGTATGGCTTGCTGAGAATTTGCAAGCGTATTGAAATTTCTAATGATGGGCTTTTTACCCCAGGACAAATTTAAGTTTGAGATGTAAATCCTGAAAAAGGATTTTCCTAAACTGTAATTAGGTAAAAGCTCATAGGATTTTATTCTGAGTTGTCTGATGGGTCGTAATCCATCGATAATCAATAATCCACCACCTGAGAGAAATGCCACGAGCTACTCAGAGAAGGTGATACTGGTGGGAAGTCAGCATTGGGAAAAGCTGAGAGGACAATTTTAGCCTGAGTCTAAGATGGGATCCTCCTGGCTCAGTTTCCCCATTATGTTCCTTTGAAAGGGGATGTTATCCACCTGGCTATTCCTGAGTCTGGCTATGAGGTGGATTTGATACTGCATGGTTGGAAAACTGAATTATCTAAACAAAAACAGAGCTAAAGATGTTTTATCCTCTCAAAGTTGGGCCCTAAATCTAGCCCCTGCTTTATATCTGGGCCCTGCAGTTTTTTCTGTCAGATTTATGTCTTCCAGACTATGGATCATTCACCTACAGTTGGTAGCAAATAACAAGTACCAGACAACGTCCCCACATTGTTCCGTGGATATAGCCTGTGTGCGGTTCCAGTCAACCTCCTCTTTGGGACCCCCTCGAGGCAGGCTCAGCTCTATGCCCCTTGCCAGCAGGAAGCAGTTTCAGAAGCCAAGACCTTCACCCCTTACTCCACAAGAATTTGGGTCCCATTTGTTTGAGGGGGGAATGATGGGGTTGGGATCTGGGCCCCAGAAAGGAAAAACCCTGAACTTTCCCATACAGCCAACTCTCTGGTATTCACCTGAGGCTATAATCCCATCAACTAGCCTTTCATTGTGGCTACACTCAATCTCCCTTCCATTGTCTTACTGTTCTGGTCACTCCCATCCAGATCTCCTTAGGTCATTCCTCCCATCATGCCAAACTACTTGGCCACTCCTAGAACCCTCCCACAGGCTTTCTGTATATAAGGTCCATCTTGTCTCCATTAAGATGCTGGTATTCTTATAATCTAGCCATGGCTCAGATTCTTAAAATCTAGCCACTGGTCAGATTCTTATAATCTAACCAATAGCTTACTAATGTTCAGTTAAGTGTCTGTCCAATATGACAGACGTTCTAATAAACCTTGTCTTTGGCTGAAAAAAAAAATAGTTTTCGCATGCAACTGGGAAATAAGAAATACAGGAAATGGGGTATAGAAATCTATCCTGCCCTACAGGAAAATTGAAGGGGAAGGGATAAGAGAAGGGGGAGAGAGATAGAAGGGAGGGCAGATTAGGGGAAGGAGTATTCAGAATGCATGCCATCTTGAAATGGGGGGAGGCATGAGATGAGGAGAAAATTTGGATCTCAAAACCTTGTGGAAGAGAATGTTGGTAACTAAAAAAAAAATAAATCTAAAAAAAATAGAATAAAAAAAACCAGAAAATGGACCGTCTTAACCCCTTTTGGGAAGCTATCTCAAGCTGTAGTTTAGAGGTTTTTAGAGATTTTCCCCAAGTAGAGGGGAATTAACGAAAGAGTGTAAGAAAAGCCTGATGCCCATTCATTAGGGATGGGAGAACACAACAAACCCTCTGTTCCCATCTACTCGTCCCTTACTTTTCCTACTTCCCATGTTGGCCTGCTATTTGTTTCCCATACACGTTTTATCTCCTGCCTCCCTGAGTTTGTACAGGAGGCTCCCCCCCATCCTCGCTCCTCCTCAGAATCTACAGATTCCTTCCAGATCAGCGTCTCCTCCTTCACAAGCCCTGTCCTGAGGCCCCAGGGATTAGTCTTTCTCCTCCTTGAAGCCACTTTGTACGTGCTTTCTATTTGTTTTATCCCCCTAGGAGAGTATAAACTCCCTGAGGACAGGGTATGTTCCTTTTGTTTTTGTATACCAGCACCTAATGCAATACCTTTTACACAATAAGAACTTCATAAACATTTGTAGAACTAGATCAGATTGGATTGGATTGAAGGCTTCATCATTACATTTATCATCTTGTGTACAGTTTGGTATTATTGTCCATTTGTCTTCCCATAAATTCTGAACGATTTTTATCCAATTCTACAAAATGTTTCACTGGGATTTTAATTGGCATGGTGGTAAACGTATATATAGGGTATATTGTTATCTTTGTTGTATTCACATGTATATATATGTGTGTTTTTAATGTAAACACAAAAAAGCATACCTCTCCATTTGTATATCTTATGTTATTTCTCTCATTAACATTTCACCTTATGTAGGTCTTTGTGTGTTCTACTTCAGGTTAATATTAAAATTTGTAAATTTTTGTTGCTATCATGTCTGGGACTTTTAAAAAATTATTGTGTCTTCTAGCATACCCATATCTGTATACCCATATATAACAGCCCGGTGGCATAGTGGACAGAGCACTGGCCGTGAACTCGTCTTCATGAGCTCAAAATCATCCTCAGTCACTTCTTGTCTGTATGATCCTGGGCAAGTCCCTCAGTGCCTTGACTATAAAAACGAGCTGGAGAAGGAAATGGCAGCCCACTCCATCATGAAGACTTGGGCGTGACTTAGCAAAAACAGCAACATGTCTATTACTGTGTTAAACTGTATTGATGACGAGGGGGTGGGGTGCAGGGTGTGCTCAGGGAAGACACTTTGTGGCCTCTGGTGGGAAGGCCACAAAGCCCTTGCCAGGGCTGCTTCCCACCTTTGCTGTCCACCTGTTCCACCTAACACTCACCTGTGGCTCCAAGAAGCTGTAGCATGCACAGCGGCCACAGCCCGGACAATCATTTTGGCAGATGGGCTAAACCAGGTTGAGGGTAACCGAGGGATCTCAAACCCATTGGGGAGCAGGGAGTTGTGCTCCCCTGTGACTATTCAAACCCAATTGTACAACACCAAACACATGAAGACTTCCCCGGTGGAATGGGCAGACAAGAACAATCTGTTCTAATCACCACGAAGGTGGCTGAAGCAGGTGCTGTGGAGCACCTAGAGCTTGGTTAGACATCGAAGATGCCAGGGTCATCCACTGTATCTCGAGTCATCACCAGTCGTCTTGATTCTGTCCTGCCACTGGACTGTGATGACTCTGGAGGAGAGAGTGAGGCCAACGACTTCGTGCAATTCTGCCTCACTTAAATCCAATTTATGCATGAATCAAAAGATACCCCCCCATACCATGACAGAGGGGCATCTTCTCACTCCTGTTTGGCTGATGGTGTTTCTTCCTTACAAATGATATTGGCTGGCTGTCTTAGGAAGGATTTTGACAAGCTGCTCACAAGGGTGAATAAAGTTGGGTGGCCAAGATGATTAGCATACTGGAGACCAAGCTAAATGGGGATTGGTTAAAGAACCGGGGATGTTTACCTGGAAAAGCGTTTTGTGGGGACATGATCATGGTCTTCAAAAATGTTGAAAGGCCAAAGGTATTAGACTTGTTCTGCTTGGCCCTGAATGATGGAACATCTGGAATATTGCATGGAAGTGACTTGTTCTGCTTGGCCCTGAATGATGGAACATCTGGAATATTGCATGGAAGTGACAAAGACAGAGTCTTAGGTTTGGCATAAAGAAAAACTGCCTAAAAATAAGAATTTTCCAAAAGTGGAATAGGTTGCCTTGGGAGGGAGTGGTTTCCTCTGCCCTGGAGGTCTTCATTCAAAGAATATTAAGTATCTGTCTTGGACTTTAGTCTCTGAACCCCCTTCTAACCTGGAGATTCTATGATTCTGTTATTCCTTCATTCTCTTCCAGTCACAAGGCCCAAGTGAACTGAGTGTTTCTGCCCTGAGTCATTACACTATCATATATCCTAGCTGACACTAATTAATAATCATTACTAAGAAACACAAGCATGAGTATAAAAGTCACCCAGCAGGAAGTGTTGGTATTCCTGCCCATCACTGTCCCATCATGTCTCCCATCTCGGCATTACAGGTTGTTTCTTGTCTTCCAGATCTTTCCTTTATGTAGTCTGCCCAAGCTCTCCATTAATTTGCTCTAAGTACCCTGCGGGAAGGGTGGCTGTGGCATAACATGCCTGGGAAACAGCTATAGCAACAAGGGGTAAGCAAACAAACAAGATTCTACTGATGGTTGCTGAAGGGCATGTGGCTTAGTGTGGAATCTTGAAAGAAACACTCTTTGTCCAGAGATGAAATTTCCATCACCTTCTTGCCAACCTGACCATTCCTATACATTCCTTCCTCAACACAGCCATTCATAATCGATCACAATAGCTTACATTTACATATAACATCCTACTGCTCTCCAAACCTGTTTGAGTCTGCTATCTACTTACAAAATCTTGCTCACGAAACCCCCAATCCCTTCCTGACCTAGCCAGAATTAAACACATGACATCAGAATAAAGCAAAAAGACATGAACTTAGAATGCAAAGTAAGTAATACGAAAAAACAAACAGCAAGCGCTCACTCCAGCATCTCTTCCCCAGAACTACTAGCCCCCTGAGCCTCTAATCCCGGGATGTTATGAATCCCTCATCTCTGTTCCCCATGCTGCCTTGCCAGCAAAGTCTAGCAAGCCAGGGAACAAAAAGGGTGTGATGATTTGTCCTTTAGACAAGCCCAGGACCTTCAAGGTCCCAATAGTGCTGTTCAACATCTGAAAGGCATTGCCTCTCCAACCTCCGAAAGTCTAGCATTATTCAATTGGGTATGAATAGTCGCAGGGGAGCACCACTCCTGGGACTCCATGTTTCTCCAGTCTCTCCCAGTTCCTTTATTCATCAGTGCTTCTTTCCATTTTCCCCACATCTCTTCTCTCAACTCCCTCTGAAGAATTTGTGTTCTCTGCCTATCACATTGTGACAGGCAGTTTTTGGAAAAGGAAATTGAAAATAACCATCATACACAATGTTCCAGATCACTAATAATGAGAAAAATGTAAATTAAAACAACTCAGATGTTTCACCTCTCATTAATAAGAATAAGAATAAGAATAAGAATAAGAATAATAGCCACTATTATTTATGTAGTACTTTAAGGTTTGTGAAATGCTTTACATATGTTAATGCATTTGATCTCAAGGGTCAGATTGGCAAAGAGGACAAAAGACGAAAATCGTAAATATCAGAGAGGCTGAGGGGAAACAGGCACACTGATACACTGTTGCCCTAGCTATACATTGATTCAACTGCTCTGCAAAACAATTTGGAGCTCCCAAATAAGTCATTAAATTGTAGATATTTCAACACAGTGATGCCTGTACTAGGCATATATTACAAAAAGGTTAAAGACAGAGGGAAACATCTCATGTATATTCGAAAAATGTTTGTAGCAGCACTTTTTTGTTGTAGCAAAGAAATGGTAGGAAAGTAAGTGTCCACTGGTTGGAAAATGACTAAATAAACTGCAGTGTATTAGTCTGATGGAATAGTATTGTGATATAAGAAGTGATGAATATCAAAAATTCAAAGAACCTTGGAAGATACATAGGAACTGATGCAGAGTGATTGAAATGGATTTGTGAGAACAATTCATTTGGATGATGACAACGATCACATAAGAGAAAATAACATGGAGACACTTTAGAACTCTGAGGATTATACAAGGCCCCAGTTGGGACTTTAAAGGACTTGATGGTAAAGCTTATTCCCTACCCCTCTGAAGAGAGAAGATGGATGGTAGGTACAGAATGAGGTGCCCATTTGCAGATATAGTTGATTTGTTTTGTTTGATACTCTATTCGTTACAAGTGAGGGATTTATTGGAGAAAGGCAAGTCAGTGGAAATTGGCAGCAAGGAAATATAAGAACATTAAAATAACACATTGAAAACATTTTATTAAATAAAGCTAATTTAAGGGCAATTTTATAGGGTGTCCCAAAAATTGTAGTGCAGTTTAAAACTTCAATGGCCTTAATAAATAAGCTATTAATAAAAGTTTTAATAGCTTCAAACTGCACTTAAATTATGGGACACTATGTGTGTGTGAGTTTGTATGTGTGTGTATACATGTACACACACTATACGTGAATATATATATGTATAGTTCTTTAAGTCTGGCAAGATCTTCTTGATAATAGTCTTATGAGGTAGGAATGGCAAGTATTAAAAGCTCATTTCACAGTTGAGGAAACTTAGGCTCAGAAATGTTCAGCAACTGACCTAAGCTTGCAAAATTAGGAAGAGTCTGAAAGGATTCAGGCATAGATCTCCAAACTCCAAGTCCTGCACTCCTTCTCCTCTACCTTGTTGTTTGTGAAGTCCCCCAGATGAAAATGATATTTGGTATTTATCCCTTAGCATATTTTTGCATTTCAGGCAAAGAAATTGTTAGCCGTATCTGTAACCTTTGGCGTGATGAAATGATATCTGGGTGTATCTATTATTCTGGGACCCAGGATGGCTCACCTAAGGTTGGTGTTGCCCTGGGTGCCCAACATAACTTCTGTTGTTTTGGCCCTGCCTAGAATATGATTCTTGAGTTGGCATGAAGTCAACACAAAACAAAGAGCACACCTCACTGAAGGGTTTGTCTCCTTTCCTTGTGGTGTGCATCTCCCTCGCCAGCTTTTGGAAACAAGAGGCAGCCATGTTGCTTTTCAGAATGGCCAATAGCCAAATGTATTTATCCAACCTGAAAACACAGAATGAGAGCAGAAGCAATGCAAGGGACCTCAGAGACCACCTAATCCAAAAAGAGTTTTAGGTGCTCTGGAGGGTTTGGCTCAGTCACTTTAGAAATGTGAGAATTCTACCAATACCATGGAACCAAGAAGAGAAATACAAAAGAATATTGTTTGGGACAATTAATTTTGCCTATGTCCCATATATACTTATTCATGTGCTTATTTCTCCCCAGTAGAATTGAAGCTTTTGAGGGCAGAAGCTGCTTCATTTCTATCTCTGGATCCCCAGCTGAACGTCCTAGCACAGTGCCTGGTATATAGTAGGTGCTTAATAAATGTTTGTTGATTGGTTGACAAAATATTCTGCCCCTCTGACCCTGAAGGAACAAAGAGGAGTGTTAAGAGTGAGCTCCATTGAGTAGCCCACTCTCCTAAAAGTAAGAATAGCTCGCTTGGATACAGCATTTTAAAGTTTGCAAGGTACTTTACCTGTACCATATCATTTGATCCTCATAATGACCCTGTGAAGTAGGTGCTATTTTACCATTTTACAGATGAGGAAACTGAAGCTTACAGAGGTTAAGTGACTTGTCCAGAGTCAGGCTACCAGTAAGTATCTGAGGCAGGATTTGAACTCAGGTGCAGGTCCAGTGCTCTAGCCACTGCACCAACTAGCTGCCCCAGTGCTGGATATTAAAAATGGTGACCTTTGTTAGGTTGAAATACATCACCGAGCTCTTAGTAGAGGACTTTGCCTCCACTTTACTGGGAAAACATTGTAAGCTTCCTCTTCTCTGCCATCCCAAACTTCAGAACCCGCAGCAGCCTCCCCCATCCCCTTCTGTTTGCTCCAGTTTCCTGCAAAGAAATGATCTTTCTCCTCACCAAAGCCAAGCCCTCTTTTTGGGTCAAGATCATTGGTAATTAGCCCTCTAATCACTCATGTTCACAAACTTGGTGCCGTTCTCATCTTCCTCTTTCCCACCTCCATAGCCAATCAGTTGCCAAGTCTTACTTTCACAATGTCTCCATATCCATCCTTTTCTCTGCATTCACACCAACACTACCCAAGTTCAAGCTCCCACCAACTGTGGCTGGACTACTGTAATGGCCTCCTAATTTGACTCCCTGCCTCGAGTTTCTCCCTTCTCCAGCCCATCCTCTCCCAAAGTGCCAAAGTGATGGTCCCAGAGCATGATAGTCCTTAAGCATGCTTACGAAGCCCCGGGGACTCCCCATTGCCTTTCAGTTAAACTACAAACTCCTCTGTTTGGCCCGTAGATGTCTTCCCAGTCAGGCTCCAGTCTGCCTCTCATACTTATTTCCTGTTACTTCCCTTTTTGCATTGCATTTTCTAGTCACATTGGGCTTTTTGCATTTCTCCAAGTTGGCATTTCCTCTCCCATCTGTGTCTCTGTGCAGGCTCCCATGCCTGAAATCTCGATCTCTCCTGGCCTCCTCCACCTAGATGAGGGGCTTCATCCAAGGCTCAGTTCATGCTCCACTTCTTTTAGGAAGCCTTTCTGGACCTCTCTCCCTTCTCTCCAGATGGAAGTGCTTTCTCCCTCCTCAAATAATGCTATAGATATTTAGCTATTTACAAATTTCTTCTCCCAAAAAGAATCTAACCTCTTTGAGGGGAGCATTTTTTTATCCCTAGCATCTAGCATAGCACCATGCACACAGCAGGTGTTTAATAAATGCTTGTTGCACATTCCTTAGAATCAGGATAGAATACAAAAATAACCCCTAAGAGTTACATTATAAACATGTTCATCAGTTCTGATGATGGATACATTATTCTAAATTCCATAAATAAATAATTTCGTGGCTTCCTTTGGATCTCAGTTTCATGAATCAGCATTCTGGATCTTCAGGAAACAGAGGGAGGGAACAGCTGGTTTTTGTGAGGCACAAGTGAACTTGATTTGGTATTGTATAGTGTCCATATGAATACAACATAACTGGGAGGTAAAGCTCAAATTACAAAAATATTATAAAAGATGCTTCGATTTGCAACAGAAAGTGAATGGCAAATGCTATCACCCAACAGGTCATTCTAGAACCTTCCTTAGCAAAGAAGGAGCAAGGGAAAAGAGAGAGGGATGCCTGGACATGTATATGTGTAATGCAGGAAGTAATGAAGGCTGAACGAGTTGCTTTTTGAAGCAGATTTTCCCCTGCCAACTAGAAATATGAGAAAATACCACACAGTTCCTGGTGCCTTAAGCTCTCCTTTATATGGATAGCAGAAATTCATTATAAGGAATCCCATAAAACTTACTACTAGGAACAATTTTTACACCACTGTGGAAACAGGATTCTTGTCCTGCCCTTTTCTGTTGTGCTTCTAAACTTTGATATTACTGCAAAGGGTTATGGGTAGACTAAACATTGCTACCCTGCTCAACTCTGAGAAATTGTCTTTCCTATAGGAAACCTTGTTGCCCCTGGGCAGAACACTAGAAAGCACCTGCCCAGTGTGCACTAATCAATTTTGCCATCAATGTGTTACTTATTCCTGTATTTTTCTATGACTCCCCAATTAAAAATTTTTTTTATTGATCAGCATTTATTTTATTTTGTTTTGTTTTTGCCTCCTCCCCCAGAGGAAAAGACAAATAAAAATCTTGCAACAAATATGCATAGTCAATGAAAATAAATTCCTGCAAGAGGAAGCATGTTTTGTCATTGGATGGGTCATTGCATTGATCAGAGTTTCCTTGGTCTTTCAAAGTTGATTGTCTTTATAATGCTGTTACCAAGTAAATTATTCTGGTGGTTTTGCTCTCTTTGTTCTGGACTAGTTCACACAAGACTTCTCAGGTTTCTCTAAAACCATCCCTTTGGCCATTTCTTACGGGAATACAATACATCATATTCATATACCATAACTTGTTCAGCTATTCCTTGGTTGATGGGCACTCCCTTGGTTTCCAATTCTTTGCCACTATAAAAAAATTTTTGCTATGAGTATCTTCTTATACGTGGTCCTTTTTCTCTTTGGACAATAAATCCCGCCCCCCTCAATTTTTCTATTAACTTGTTACTGCCCTCAATTATCTTGTCTTTTCAAAACACTTGTAAAACTATACCATAAATTAAACACTCCTTTCTTAGCTCAGGGAGGAATTTGGCCATGGCCTTCATTAGCATGTCCACGATCTGGTTCTTCCCTTATAGCAGCAGTAAAGAATGCCTTAGCAAAGTAAGAAAACACAGCCTACTGAGACATTTCTTCAATATTAATTATTGCCTCAAGGTAAGAAGGCATAAGAGATTGAGTGATAAAGCTGGAGTCAGAAATTCCTGGATACAAATCTGACATCATATACTTCCTAGCTATAGAATTGTGCAACTCACTTAACTTATCTCTGCCTCAGTTGCCTCATTTGTAAAATGGAGAAAATAATAGCACTGACCTGCCAGTGCTGTTATGAGGGTCAAAAGAGATCATGTATCTAAAAGCATTTGGCAAACTTTAAAATGCTAGATAAAAGGCAGCTGTAACTATGATCTTGATTAAAGATAGGGAAGGGAAATAAGCATTTATTAAGTGCCAACTATTTGCCAGGCACTATGCTAAGCACTTTACAAATATAATCTCACTTTATTTTATTTTGCTATGGTAATAATATTTGCCATCACCATCATCTTGGCTAGGAGTTTGCAGTTGGAGCAAAGAATTGAAACATACCACACCATTTAGTCAGTATCAAGCCCTTTCCCAGAATTGCTCTTGGAAATAGTTATGTGGGCTGAATTATTTGGGTTATTCCCCACTTGGTTTTGTTCATGGAAACTCGGCTGATTTGTGGCTAAAATCATAACCAGTTGAAATTGATCCTGCAGCACAAATTCCTTGGGGGGGGGGGGCGGGTAGGCTCAGCAGTACCAGGGACAGTTCCACTGGGAAATGGTTATACCCAGGGTGGGTAACCCATCTTCAGAGAATTTCCTGGGTGTGATTAATCCACATCTTTGAAAGACTAGGAGGTGGGGCAGGGGTGTGTCAGTCTTTGAGAGGAGGATATATTGTAGTTAACACTTCAAGACAAAGCCCTGTTTGCCCTATCCAAGTTACAGCTCTGTCCATGGCAACCTTGTTAGTCATAAAAGTAAAGTTTCTATTGTGCTATAAGAAAAGATGAGCAGGATGCTCTCCAAAAAACCTGGAAAGACTTACATGAGCTGATGCAAAGTGACATGTACTATGTACAAAGTAACAGCAGTATCGTAAGATGATCAGCTGGGAATGACTTAGTTATTCTCAGCAATACAATAATCCAAGGCAGCTCTGAAGGACTTATGTTGAAAAGTGCTATCCATTCCCAAAGAAAGAAATGATGGTGTCTGATTACAGACTGAAGCGTATTCTTTTTACTTTATTTTTCTGGAGGTTTTTTTTTGGTGTCTGTTTTCTTTCACAACATGACTAATATGGAAATGTTTTGCATGACTGCACATGTATAATGTATATTGAATTGCTTGCCTTCTCAATGAGGGGGATGGGGTGAGGAGAGAGGAAGGGAGAGAATCTGGAACTCAAAGTTTTAAAAATGAATGTTAAAAATTGTTTTTACATGTAACTGGGGAAAAATAAAATACAAATAAATATGAAAAAATGAAAGTAAAGTTTCTTTACATAGGCCTAAACTCATTTAACTTATCTCTGCCTCAGTTGTCTCATTTGTAAAATGGAGAAAATAATAGCACTGACCTCCCAGTGCTGTTATGAGGGTCTAAAGAGATCATGTATCTAAAAGCATTTGGCAAACTTTAAAATGCTAGATAAAAGGCAACTGTGACTATGATCTTGATTAGTCTTTCAAAGTTGATTGTCTTTATAATGCTGTTACCAAGTAAATTATTCTTATGGGGGCTATTTCATTGTGAAGCATACAGACCTCTAAATACATTCAATTGACTTTTCTATTGTTTAAAGGTAAGTGCATACTAAATTATTTTTAAATGATATAAATAGTTAGAAATGTGTCATTCAAAAATTTAAATAAGATAAGAGAAGGTTAAGCTTGTGGTTGCCAAGGCAGAACTTTGTGGCATCAATGCTGTCTGTTTGTAGGGAGTAGAGACCCAGTCTGCTTCATTTGGACTCCAGCATATCATGGGGACATTGTATGGAATCGAGTGTTGGATTTAGATATGAAGGCATCTCTACTTAGCCTTTGTGAGTCACCTGGGTGACCTTAGGCAAGTCACGTCCTCCCCTGCATGATGAAGTGATTGGACCACATATCCTCAAAGGTTTCTTCCATCTATCAAATCTATCATCGTCTAATGAAACTGCTTCATTTGGACTCTGCTGCATCATGAGAAGGCTATGTGGCACTATGGAATGAAGACTGGATTTGGCTTCAACACTAGTCCTGATGCTTACTACTACAACTCATATGAACTCCAAGGATCTTCATCCCAACTCGCTCACATGGATGAGTCAGGTCCCTGAGAGAAGGGCCATATCTCCCACTTAGTGTCTAGGACAGGGGTGGAGAACCTGCGGCCTTGAGGCCACATGTGGCCTTCTAGGTTCTAGTCCAAGTTTTATAGAACAAATTCTCTTATTAAGGGGATTTATTCTGCAAAGTTTGGATTTAGTCAAAGAATCCCACTTGAGGACCTAGAGGGCCACATGTGGCCTCAAGGCTGCAGATTCCCCACTCATAGTCCAGGGGTATCTCTAGACTAGAGTCAGCATGATTGTTCTCTAAAGCTGCTAGCTGGGGCTCCTATTCCTTGTGTTCTCTGCAAAGTTGACCACTAGCACTTCAGTCTCTTTTAATCAATCCACACCAATTAGTTTTTATAAAGGGATATTAACTGTGAAGTTATAGCAAGAATAGAGTTACAGAGCATTGTTTCCCCTCTTCCATCTATCAATCTACCATGTCTCCCTGGAAAGACGAGGCTCACACTTCAAACATTTGCATACCAGGTTCACTTATAAATGTGTCATAATCAGTGGATGAGTCTACATCTCTGCTGCTTCCAGGCTGGGCCATGCAGGTCACTTTTCAGTGCCTAGGTGACACCTGAGGTTGGCCTCCTGAAAAGATTGGCATGGTCCAGTTCCCAGACTCCTGGGGCATGCTATTCTGACCTTTGGAAGCTCACGAGGTCCTAGCTGTCTTCAGTATTCTTTTGCAAGCCCAACTCCAATGGTTGGCCACATGGTTTGAATGCAAAATGTATGCTTGCCAAAAATACTTGCCAAAAGGACTATTTTATGGAGAATTCACACAGGGCAAGCATTTACATGGTGGTCAGAAGAAGTGATACAAGATTACTCCCAAAGTGTCTCTTTTTTTCTTTTTTTTTTTTTTTGGCAGTTGGGGTTAAGTGACTTGCTCAAGGTCACACAGCTAGTAAGTGTGAAGTGTTAGGTTTGAGGCTGAATTTGAACTCAGGTCCTCCTGACTTCAGGGCTGCTGCTCTATCCACTGCACCACTTAGCTGCCCCAAGGTCTCTCTTAATTCTGGAATTGATTGTGTGACATGGAAATCACTGGCACAGGACCACTCAGCGTGGCATGCCCTCATCAGAGAAGGTACTGTGCTCTATGAGCAAAGCAGGATTGAAGTAGCTCAAAAGAAATGCAAGGTGTGCAAATTTAGAGAATCCACCCCAAATGACTATATAGACTATTTATGCCTGACCTGTGGTAGAACATTCCAAGCTCCTATTGGTCTGATCAGCCACAGTCAGACACACTGAAACTTGACTCTAGCACAGTGATGCCATTTTGGTCCTCTTCAACAACGAAGGACAACAACCAAAAATTGGATGAATGAACACAACAGAGAAAGAAGCAGCTGTGGGGCCATGGGCTTGCTGGTCATGTGGCGGTGGTCCCCTGGGGGAAATAAAGGCCTGTGTCCTCCATCCCCACTGCAGCTTACAGAAATCCTTGCCTTCTCACTTGGATGGCCTACAGAAAAGAGTAAGAGGCTCTCTTTGGCCAGCTGGCACCTTTTGAAAATGCCCCACGTCCAGCTCAGCAGCCATTCAACAGATCATCTCATCAGCACATGGGTGGGAGACTGTAATCAGTTATAGAAGAGGTATGTTCCAAAAGTCCATGGAGTGCTTCCATTAGCTGTTCATAAAGATGGGAGCTGGCCCGTCTTGATTACACTGCCTTTGTGACATTGGGCACTTAACCTTTCTGTACCTTAATTTCCTCATTTGTAAGAATATGAAGGGTTGGGGAGAGGAGAGCCATGACCGCCGCTGCCACCACCACCACTGTTGATGTGTTGCAGGGGCAGGAGAACAAGGGTGGCAAGCCAAGCTCCAGAGTAATGAAACCCCTGGAGGAGACTCCAGCAATCTCTTTGGAACTCCAGAAGAAGTTATTCCTTCAAGGAGACCAAATGGAATGGCATCTAATATCTTTGGAGCATCTGAGGAACCTCAGAATACCCCCAAAAGGTCAAATCCTCCAGGAGGCAAAGAAAGTGGTGTCTTTGAAGAGCCTACTCCTGTACAGGCTTGATATCATTTGAATCCCTCTGGCGGGAAGACCAGTGACCTCTTTGGGTCTGCAGTCACCATTACGGCATGCTTAGCACACCCAAACAAAGCCCAAGGATCACATTGTCTTATGTGAAGGTGAAGACACAAAATTGCAACTCAGAGCTACAGAGAATCCATAATCTTTAAGAGAAAAACATGATGACAAAGGAAAGGAGGAATGAGCCAAGGAAATGGAGTCTAAACTCAAGATTTACAACCATGAGCCCGGCTGGGGCCCAAGCCTCACTCACACAACAAAGTCCTCACCCCACCAGGTGGCAAATCCAGCATCGATTTCTACTAAAGGAAACTAATACCAGCATCTTCAGAGTAGAAACTCTTGTGTTAGGGTGTCAAGGTGTATAGTTTCTAATTAGTACAAGTTAGGATGGGGCGGGGAGAGGAGAAGTTGATGATTTATGTGTGTAGTTTTCATGTAGCTTGCTGCTCAAACTTGTCTTCTACAAATGGCTAGGGCTACACAGGACCAGGGGCCACAGAACCTTTCAGTGAACAGAGAAAATGAATCTTCTGGGAGCAATAAGGAATTCCCCAGGTTTGCATCCAAACCAAATATGAGAGAGTCTTTGATGGAGTGAAAGAACATGGGAGAAGAGTAGGATCTTCATGGGTACTAGGAGTATCTGTGTTTTGCTGGGCAAATATACATCTAGGGATGGTTCTGCAGCATTAGCCATGGACAGGGTTGCTAGGAGACTAAAAACCCATGTGAATGATGTGTTGGACAGCTCCTGGGGGAATGCTCCCCCTGCCTTGTCTGGTAAAGAATACAACTTGTGTTTCAGAAAAGTAGTAGATCATTTTGCTCACAGAGTCCTTACATTATAGAGTGATGATACAGGCCCTTTACTTTTTCTGCTGAGAAAATGGGTGTCAAATATGTTTGTGTGCTTTTAAGTTTGCCTTCATGATACATGATTGTTTTGCAGACATCCTATGAGGCTTTTTGACCTCTTTCCCCCAAAAGCCAGGGAAAGACTCATTAAGCTGCAACTTGAAAGGGGTATTGGACTTGATTTGAACTCTTGCAAGTACTTACCAGTCAAGTCAATTTTCCTTTTCCCTTGTAGACCTATTCTTAATGGCAGATTTTTGTACCCAGATCTTCCAGGGGCATCTGTACCTTTTGCCAGCTAGAAGGCCTTGGCCTGATCTTAGATCAAAAGGCCTGCCTTCTGTAAGAGAGTAAGTTGGATCTCTTATTTAAAGTGAATAATTTTTTTTAAAGTGAATAATTTCTCCCTGCCATTCTCATAAGCCTCAAGTGCCTTTGACTGCCTCCGCAGTTCATCAGTGGCATGAAAATATTACTTTCACAAACCAAAATTCTTTTCTAAAGGTGGGGGAGTGGGTCCTTCCAGTCTTTTGTAAAGGCCTTATTAACCTATCCAATTTCTTTCTGATATTTTGGTTATTCATGTTTTTCTAAGAATGTTTTTTTTACTGTAATCAGTTGATAGGGGAGGAGAGCAAATCACTGAGAAACTTTAGTTCTTCAAAATAAACATTTTGGACAATAAAAAAAATAAAAGAATAAGAAGGGTCAGTTGAATGATTCTCCTTCCTATCTCCAGATCTATGAATCTATGTCTCATTGGGAACTTCTAACTACTTTTTGATTTTTGGTCATAGATTTAGAGCTAGAAAGGACCTTGGAGGGAATATAATACAATTCCCTCATTTCATGGGCTTCATTCCTGACTCTCCAGATCTTGTTAACTTCCCCAGCAGCTTTCTCACCCTGAAGATGCCTCCACCCTTGTAGTCCCCTCCTCTGGTGAGCTCCTGCCTGGGACCCCCATCTCAGGAAGTCTTTAGGCCAAGCATGCTCACTTTTCTCTCAGTTCTGCTTCTGACTCTCTGGGCTTCCCCACCTTACTTACTCCCTGCCTTCTTTTGCAGCTCCCCTCTATATATTATCTTCCCCCATTAGAATAGAAACTTCTTGAGGGTAGAGACTGTCTTTTTTTATGCTGGTATTTATATTCTCAGTGCTTTGCTCAGTGCCTGGCATATAGTTGTCACTTAATAAATGCTCAGTCTGTCTTTCCATCCATCATCTATCTGTCTCTGTCTGTCTATCCATCTGCCTATCTATCCATCTCTCTGTCTATCCATCCATCTATATATCTATCTGTCTATCTACCTATCTATCCATCCATCTATCTATCCATCTATCTATCTGTCTGTCTGTCTATCTGACTGTCCATCTTTCTGTCTGTCTATCCATCCATCTATCTATATATCTGTCTATCTACCTATCCATCCATCCATCCATCCATCTATCCATCTATCCATCTGTCTATCTGTCTGTCTGTCTATATATCCATCCACCCATCTATCTATCTATCTATCTATCTATCTATCTATCTATCTATCTATCTGTCTGTCTATCTATCTAATTCCTCATTTTTCAGAAGAACCTAAGGCCCAGGAAGGTTAAGTAACTTATTTGCAATCAGGTGGTCCATACCAGGAATAGGATTAGAGCCCAGGTTGAGGACTCAGGGGCCAGGCCTCTTCTCCTGCTCTCTGCTGCCTCTGTGAAATGCTTGCGTAGGTCTCTATTTTTGTCAGCTGTATTGTCGTCAGTTACTTTCCCTTTCCCATCGGTCTCTTTCTAACCTGATGATCTCATTCTGCAGATTGCACTAACAACATCTCATCTTTTCCTATAAGGATAAGGGCAATTTTCCATGAGTTGGGTTTTGCGTAACTATGTATGCAATACAGAATTCTTCCCTGTCATGTTAATGGCTATTTTAAAATAGCATTCATGCTGTCATGCCCAGATCACTCTCTTTATTCTATCACCATGTTCACTTTCCATGGAAAAGGGAACAGGCCTTCACCCAGGTCTCTAATGTGGCTGTGTCTTTACTCAGAGATACTTTTTTAATGAGATTTGGCAGGGCCATGTGGTTAATGCTAAAACAAATTAAAAAGACAGCACCCCACTGTCTCTGTCTCACATCGTTCATTTCTTATTTTAAAAGGAAATCAGAAAGAAGCACGATGGGGCCAGACAGGCCATTTCTTGCGTCAATGTGCAAATAAGACTCAGTTCCGAAAGACCAGTCAGCAGGGCACCTGGTCTGTGCCTCTGCCTTCAGGCAGAACCATGCGTAAATTGTTCCAAACAGAACATAATATGTTTAAAAAACAAAAACAAAAACAACAGCAACAAAAAAAAACCAAAACTCCCGAGAAGGGCTCCCACTGGACTCCCCCAAGGTGGTTTTAGCTTCATTTTTCTGTTTAACACATGTAGATTATTTCATCTGAGACCACCATCCAGATGACACATTAACCTCAGACCTAAGATGTGTACATCTCTCCCTGTTCACCTGAATTCCTAAATCCAAACTTAGATCCCATTGAGTCAAACCTTAGGATCAGAGAATCAGAGATCTGAGGCTGAAAGGGACCGTAAAGGCTCTCTAGTCCAATACTTTTAGTTGTTTATTTTTTTTTAAAGCTTTATTTACTGAGAAGGTATAGCAAGGAACAAAACGCAACTTCCCAAAAGGGGAGCACACTCTCTCCTATCCCCTCAGTCCCTGGGGAGGGTGAGTTGCAACTCAAAGTGGCCCTACAAACATCTGCACACACCACTAAGTTCACTTGTGGGTGTGGCACAGCCAATGGGGGAATTGCTCCCTCGCTGTCCAGACACAGTGTCTTGGCCACTGGGTTGACCCACTGCTAGGCTACATTGGATGTGTGACTCTATTAGAGTCGATTCCTAATTGCATTTGGCTTTTGCAGTTACTAGCAGGATCTGCTAAAGACTCGAGTTTTTGAATCTCTGATAATTCTTTTCACCCTTCCAAGTTCACAGGGTTGTAACCTGATCTGTTCCGTTTCTGATATTCATCCACCTAAGACCAGGAAAAAAATAAATACAATAGAGAGAGAAGAAACAGAGGCACCATGTGTTCATGGCCGCATGGTGGTAGGTGGAAAGATAGGGCAGCTGGGAGCAGGTACGAGGTTGGTACCACTTCTGCTACTTTCCTGCCCTGCCACCCCACCCAAACCTGGAGGCTCACAGCTGTTCTTGCTTCACTTTCTACCATGGAAGACTAATCCCTTCATTTTATAAATGCCAGACAAACAAAGGCCGAGGGAGGTTAAGGGTCTACCCAACATCACACAGGTGAGAAGTGACAAAGTGGGGCGAGGCCCTTTGACTCCACTATTTACAGAATGAACATTCAATTTGTGAGCTACCCACCTCCTTGGATCCTCCAGAGGTTTTTATCCATTTCAATTAGTTTTATTTTAGTTAGCATTTTATTTTCCCCCAGTTACGTGTAAAAGCAATTTTTAACATTCATTTTTAAAACTTTGAGTTCCAAATTCTCTTCCCTCTTCCCTCCTCACCTCCCCTCATTGACAGGCCAAGCAGTCTGATATAGGTTATACACGTGTAGTGATGCAAAACATGTCCAAAATAGTCATGTTGTAAAAGAAAGCATAGACAGGGAAAAAAAAAACCCTCAAGAAAAATAAAGTTAAAAAAGTATGCTTCAATCTGTATTCAGACATCATCCGTTCTATGTGCTAGGCCTTACACTCCTCAAGGAGATCCTATTGGGGTAAAACAACATGTGTATAAATAAGTAAATGTACGGAAGTAAATATGCATGTGTAACATGATACACAATAATTTCAAGAGGAGGAGAGTTGACACCTGGGGAGGATCAGGAAAGGCTTCCTGTAAGAGGCAGCATCTGAGCTGGAGTTGGAGGAAGCCAAGGCCCCCAAGAGGCAGAGACAAGGAGAAGGGGCATGCCAGATGAGTACCTGTGCCAGAGGAGGAAAGTGGAAGATGGAAACGCATTTACAACCAACAGCTAACAGGCCAGTTTGATTAGAATAGAGCATGGGAAGGGGAATCCTATGAAATGAGACTTGGAAGGCAGGTAAGAAGGTGGAAGGTCTTAGATTTAGTAACGTACCCTAGAGGCAACAGAAAGCCATTGAACAATTTTGAGTATGGGCTGGGGTGATCTGGGAATTTTAAGAAGACTGATTTGGTAGCCGTAGGAGAGAAGGCAGAACCTGGGAGCAGGGAGACCAGGAAGAGGCTGTTTTAAGATTTGAGGCCAGAAGTGAAGAGGGTGTGAGCTAGGGCAGAGGCCATGTGAGTAAAGAGCATCAGGGAAAGGTGAGAGGTGTCGTTCTTTGTCTGTCACTTTCTGTTCATCGGTGACTCCCAAGGGACAGGAAGGGAATCAACTCAGCTCTCAGCCAAGGGGGCTATGATGGTGGAAATGCAGAGAAACCTAACAGAGCCTCCAAGATTCAAAAGTAGGAGAAAATGAGTTTTTTCAGCTTCATGGCATCTCCGGGAGAAGAAAGACTTTGGGGGAGAAAAGGTTGAAAGTATTGATTGCAGAAGTGAGTCGTGCAGCTAGCTCCCAGGTTCAACTTGTATTTTTCCATTCCATGGATTGCCATGGCCAATGAAGCTGGTGTAATTATGTACAAAGTAGAAAATCTTATGTCTGATTATTAAGCTTCTTGAAGAGGGGACAGAATAGAATTACTGAATAATGATGAGGCTTGGCTCCTGCAGCTGCAAAGAATTTGCTTATTAAAGAAGAATGGGAATGAGCTGCGATGAAGACAGGGTCCTTCTCCATAAGGAGACAGATGAATCAAAAGAGGGCTAGGAATTAGAGGGTTGGAATGAAAAGAGTCTATGCTAGTCTGAACTATTAGCAGGGATTTGGACAAGTGACTACTTAGAAATGGATGGAATTTTTTAGTTAGGACCTTAGACTCCTTGGGCTAGAGCTGGATGGGGCCTCAAGGCCCACCTAATCTAACCCTCTCATTTTACAGATGAGGAACCCAATCTCAGAGAGAAGTGCAGTGACTTATCCAAGGTCACACAGGTAGTAAAGAGCAAAGCTAAGGAGTCAAATCTAGGTGTTCTGTCTCCCCATCCAGTGCTTTTCTACAGCAACATGGTGAGAGAGGATAGAAGGGGATTTCTCTCTCTCTCTCCTCTTCGCCCCCACTCTCTCCTCTTTCTTTCTTTTCTATCTCTTCTCTTTCTCTCTCAAAAACTATATACATATAATTTACATATGTGTATATATACATACATGCACACACACACACACCCTCAGGCCGTTGCTTTTAGCATTGCAACAACTGCTTTTAATACCTTTTTTCACAACTGTTAGCAGGCCGAGTACCCTGATTCCAGGACCCCCCAATCACTCAGGGCTCAAGCTTACAGAGAATTTTCTCTTTTGTTTGTTTGTTTTTTCACTGCAGCTCAGACAAAAAGCTGATATGTCTCTTCACGTCTTTCATCCACAAAGCAAGGCAATGCGGCAGTCTGGTTCTCTGAAATCAGGAGATTCTCAGATTGCCTAAGAAGGAATGAGGAAAGTGGGGGCAGGGACCCAGGAAGCCTAACTCTGGACCACAGCAAGGGCAGCTGGGGAAGGCGCAGTGCTGGCCTTCAGGTCAGTTAAGCCTTAGCACAAAGGAGCCCCCAGGGGCTGGGGCTGTGCCCATCCAACCTGTTCTCACCAGCTTACAGAATGTAAATCCCTTGAGGGCAGAGACGGAGTCACTAGCATAGCACCTGACATGGTCAATGAGTATTAGCCAGAATGAAATGGCCTGGGTGAGTGGACAGTCTTTTTTCTGACTTCCTCGTAGGTTCACTGATTGCTGACAAGCAGCTTGAAGCCTTGCTGCTTTGGGCAGGAGCTCCTGGCTCTAAGCTGTGGCTCTCATCTAAGCATTGTCACAGCAGGTCACATGCAAGACCTTTAGAGATGACCAAGAAGGCCCTTTACTCACAATAACCCCATCAGATAGGCGGTGCAAGTTGTTTGCAGATGAGTAAACCAAATCAGGGAGGGGTCAAGAGACTGGCTCCAAGGATATTCAGTAAGTAGCAAAAGTTAAGCCACGCCTAGGTTGCCCTGTTCTACCTCTGTGGGCCCCTCACTGTGTATGAGGGTCCCACGCCCAGGGGCATGAGAATAGGAAAGCATGGCCATGCCCCACTTGAGTATTTCAGGGCTGGCTCGCCTGCTCAAGGGAGTTATCTCCCTTTTCATGAGCATTGGTGGGCAATTTCTATTTTTTTGGTGTTCCCAAAGGCAGGGATTGCTGAGGGTCTGCTTAAACCACAGGGTCCTGAGTATAAGAAAAATTACTAGTCACCTTCCCTAACGCCTTCCCCATACATACACATGTGTACACACATGCACATACGTATATTCTAGCACTCTGGTTCTGTGTTGCTCTATCCCCTCCACATGAGTGTCCTCTTTCCCTGTTCCACATTATGCCCCTCCACACACTCAACAATCCTGCCATATTGGCATGGCTGTTCTTTGCACACAATACTCTATCACTCATCTCTGTGCCTTGCACTGGCTGTGTCCCTCACGTCTGGGCTATTTTCCCTCTTACCCTCCACCTCTTAGAATCCTTGGCTTCCTGGAAGATTCAGCTAAACTGCTACGACTTTCAGAAGATCTTTCTCATTCCACTCCCCCAGCAGTGGCTAATACAGTTCCCTTTAACCTTCCCTTTCATCTATTCTTTATTTATCTCGTGTGATGCTATGTATGTACCTGTTGTCTCCCTCATTAGAATGTAAATTCTTTGCAGGCAGGAGCTATTTTTTATTTTTTTCTTTGCATCCCCAACGATTAACACAGTGCCTGGCACATGGTAGGTGCTTAATAAATGCTTAATGATTGCTTGATTGACTGCAAGGTAGGAAAGAATTGCAGCTGGGGTGAGGTGGGAGTTGGGGAAGGCTTCCTGGGGAAAGGGGTGCCTGAGCTGAGTTTTGAAGGAGACCAGAGCATCTAAGAGGTAGAGGTAAGGTGGGGTTGTGCTCCGGGTGTGGGGGGCAGTCTGTGTAAAAGCATGAGGACAGAGAGTCATTGGTGAGGGGTAGCAAGCAAGCCAGTTGGGCCAAACTGTAACATGTGGGAATGAGAGGAACATAGGTTCCAGGGCCTGCCCTGGACTGAGGCAAAAGCTCTGAAGATTGTCCCAAAACAGAGGACATTTTCTCTCTGAGCTGAATTTAGAGAGGCCTCTAATCGGTGATAAACAGCACCGGTGAACCTAGCTGGTGATTCATTCCTTTGCCATGGCAACGCACAGAAAAACGTGTAATGGCCTTTAGATCAACGTGAGCTCTTTCTGTTTCCATGGTGATGGTGGCAGAGAGATGGAAAAGAGGGGCAGAGGATGCTAAGAATCAGAGCTTTAATATCGTCAACAAATATTAATGTAGACGCATGAATTTGATTATAAATAGCTTCTGACGTTCTTTCCTAATCTGAAATGCTGTGATTTTGGGGTACAGTCTGGCATCATAGAGCGTCATTGGACTTAGTCAGGAAGAATTAAGTTCAGATCCCCCCACTCAGATACCTCCTACTCAAATGACCCTGGGCAAGTCACTTAACTTTTCCGGGTCTCAGTTTCCTCCTTTGCAAAATGACGGGGTCATATTGATGGCCTCCAAGATCCCTTTGAATTCTAAGTCTGTGATCCTCTAATTATCTGGACCATTGGCCCTTCTCATGAGATCCTTGTTCAATGACCTATGAACAGACTCACTATTGCAAAGAGTGAATCATATTAACCATGACAGTCTTGCTGTCATGAAATCAGGAGACAGAAGGAAGTTTCAGCTAAATGAAGTGACCCATTGGTTCTCCTTGGGAAGGTAAACAAGGAAGTTGGTAGGATAGGTTTTATTGGACTTCAAATTATATGAGTCACACATGAGCAGGACCACCCGGCAAACAAAAAAGAGTCTGTTATTTGTCTGCCTTTAGAAAGGTATTAAGTTCAGAACAAAGGAGGCTCTAATTCTTTGTCCTCCTCAAATCACACCTGGAAATACAGCACTCTCTTCTGGGCACCTCATTTAAAAATATTAAATAATCTTGTATTTACTTTTTATATATGCGTGTTTATTCTGTATGTGTTTCTGTATATGTACATACATGTACCAAGTACTAGGACCTCTCTTTCCCAGAGCAAGGCCCTAGGGATGCCCCTGAGGAGTTGAGGATGTCTTTCTCTAATGCTATCGGTTCAAGGCCCTTTTTGATGTGGTTGCCCCTCCCCCCTTAATCTCCAGTGACTAGGACCCTAGTTCCATGTAGCCAACTAACATCAATTAGCTTTTAAAAAGGGATATTTATGTCTAACACACAGCAAGAAGAGGGATCTGAACATTTGCCCTCAGTGCTGTGCTGTCACACTCTCCCTTAGACTGCCTTGGTGTCTGGGAGGCTTGGGTTCAGACACCGCAGGTCCTCTATAGCGTTGGTCCCACTAAGTTCACACCAAATGTTGCATCACTGCTTAGATCAGCCTTTGTTTCAGCTACTGCTGGACATGGCCCTCAAGGTCCCTCCTCACTCGGAGGGGCCTCAGGCTGCCTATAGACTCCAGACCTCTGCGGGGCTGGCTCGCCTTGCCGAGGTCATGGTCTTCAATTTCCTCCATCTAAAATGAAAGAATTGATGCTGAGGCAAAGAAATGAGGCTTGTATTCAGGTGGGGAGGGCCCAAGGCCTCTCCCTTTCCAGCACTGTCTCTTCTTTCACAAGAATACCACTAGGTAGGTAGTGGTCCCTTAAAAGAGAAAGAGTGAGCTCTAGATGAATAATGTTCCCCGACTCCAGCTCTGGAATCAAAGAGGTCACCTCCACCTTCGGCACACTGTTAGCAGATCATCCCCTAACAGAATATCTCCATGTAAGCTAGGCACTCTGCACATTCTCATAAAGACTGTGGTCAGTGGCCGGTCAGTCCCCTGTGGCAACACAGTTCTCCCTTCCACGTGGTAGGGGTTAGGGGTGCAGTGCCCCAGCAACCTGGAAAATCCGTGTGAAAGTTTTTGGCTCTCCCTTTGAACCAGAGAAGTCTGAATGTTTTCTTTTTCTTTTACGAAGTGTTTACAGTACCTTGTTGTAAAATTTGGGTATATTTATTGTATTAAAAGATAAAATATGTTGATATTGTACATATATAATATATATTATACATCTATTTTGTGCATTTCTGAGTTTCTAAACTTCTTCTGTGTTGTCAGCTGGCCTTCATGTGTCATCTGCAGCTTCCACAAAACTCCCCCAAAATTCCCATTTAATTTCTTATGCCCACCCAAGAAAGTCAAATATGGAAGGGATAACTGTACTTGTTGTCTTCCCATAACACAAGCTGTGTGAGAGGAGGCTCTTTCATTCTTTTTTTTTTTTGCTTTTTTTTCGGTGAGGCAATCAGGGTTAAGTGACTTGCTCAGGGTCACACAGCTAGTCAAGTGTCTAAGGCCAGATTTGAACTCAGGTCCTCTTGACTCCAAGGCCAGAGTTCTATCCACTGTGCCAACCATTCTCTATATCTGTATCCTCAGCATGTAGCATAGTGCTTGGCACCTAGTAGGTGCTTAACAAGCACTTTTGGATTAATGGACAAGCATCCACAGGAGAGTGCTAACGTGTGTAGGGCCTTGAGTCCAGGCCAGGTAAGAATTGATTGAAGTTAATGGGGAAGTTTAGCTGTAGCAGACAAAAGGGAACAGGTTAGTTTTCTTCAATACTGGAAGTTTTCTCACGTGGGAAACAGGGGTGAACCTTTTTGTGCCTGGACCCCAAGTAGAAAACTAGAATCTTTGGCTGGAAATTAGAGAGAGGTGGATTTCTTCTTGTTGTAAGGGAAATCTTCCTAATTAGACTAATTAGAGTTTGTCCGAAGTAGAGTGGGCCACCTTGGGAGACAGTGGGTTCCGCCTCCCTGGCGAAAGCTAGATAACTACTTAATGGAAGGTGTAGACCGGATTCTTGTTTAGGTACAAGTTGGGGCTGACAGCCTCTGAGCTCCTTTCCTTTCTGAGATTCTAAGACTGTGTGATTGAGTAAGAGAGAGGATTGGCCCATTGACAGGGGCCAGAGTGCTGGAATGGTCCACACTGGGGCCAGGGGACCATGATGGGTTTCCTGGGGTTTGCGATACGGGGCATATCACAGTGTGGGCTTTCTTACTGGACCTGGATCATTTGGCTTGCCAGTGTTAGTGGTCCTGAGCTCAGAAAGGAAATTAAGACCATCGAGGTGCAGAGGACAAATTAATAGCGGTCACTTTCCAAGGGCATCACATCTGGGTCCATGTTTTTTGTTGGGGAAGAGGTTACCTGAACTGATGGTACAAACAGCATTTCTCGGACCTGATTGGGAAATCTGGGCACTGCTTACCTGTCAGACAAGGCTTGAAAGGGTGAGTTAGAGATTTTCCCCATGATCTCACATAACCTTAGATGCCTTATTCCAGAATTACCAGAGGGGCAACCACTTTTGAGGGATCTTCGAGTAGGGTGTATGGGTGTTCAGAAAGGACCAGCATCTCTGGTTTGAGGGCTGCTCACCTACCTGTCTGTCACCCAAGTCACACCTGTGCTCCAAGAAGCTATAGCATGTGCAACAGACACACCCCTGGTAAAACTATCTGGGCAGACAGGCCAAACCAGGCTGAGAGTAACCAACAGGCCTCAAGCTCATAGGAGAGTTAGAGGAATGTCTGCCCCAAGCATGTGAAGACTTGGCAGAATGGGCGGATGAGAATAATTTGTTCCAATGGCCATGAAGGTCTCTGGAGAGGCGCTGTGGAGCACTTAGAGCTTGGTCAGACATCCAAGATGCCAAGGCCATCAGCTGTGCCCTGGGCCATCACCAGTCATCCTGACTTTTGTCCTGTCACTGGACTTTGACAACTCAGGAAGAGGGTGTGAGGCTGATGACTTTGTAAAGCTCTGCCTCGCTTGAATGACTGTCAACTCATTTTGCCAATTATTTTCTCCTCTTTTTGGATAATTCTTCCATGCAACTATTTAACAAGTTTTAGAATAAACTTTGGAACATGCAAGGTATATCCTTTAAGCATCTGTCAGAGACCTTCAAAAGGTAAATATTTATCTAATGGAGGGAAATCTGTATTTTGGAAGCTATGTGACATATAGGAATGCAGTCTCTCAAGAGAAGAGAGACTTTTTGAATCTTAGAGTTCCACCTCAGGTAAATAGACTTCAGCAGGAAATAAAAAAAAGAGAGATCACAGGTGTGGCCCTTCAGCACTACTCAATCCTCTAAGAAAAGCTGAGTGAGCCAACAAGGATTTATTAAATACTTACTGTGTACCAGGCACGGAGAGGAGGGCCTCTGTAGAGAAGGCCAGGAGATGGCTGGAGGGGCCCTCCTCACTGGAACTAAGCCATCAGAGCCTTGTTCTGTGCTGACTCTTCAGTCCAGCATAAAACAGCAGAGGAATCGATGGCCACGTGCCTAAGCAAGGATGGCTTCTAGAAAGTGCAAAACAGCTTGTTCTCTGGGGCATATGTGGAGGCAAATATGTTGCCCAATTTCCCCAAGGAGAAGGGTCAGACAAGCATTGGAAATGGGTTCCTGTTAGGACACTGAGATGCTGTGGAGCTGGGAGGAAGAGAAGACATAGGTGCCGCCATCTTGCCAGGAAGATTCTCTCCACATCCCGTCCCCATTGCAGGGGAGCAGAAATCTGGGTGCCCGAATGGGTTGAGGGATATTGGGAAGTAGCCAGAGCCCTAGTGAACATAAAAGGCTGGTGGGGGTTTGCAGCAGCCTGGGTGCTGAGAAGCAGTGGTTGTGAGAATGTGCCTTTGGGCTGGAGGATGGGGAGTGAGAAGCTGTCATCTACTCTGGGTCAGTTTTCCACTCCTGCAGTCCCCTTCTCCCATTGGTGACTTCCAGGCCCGCCATACTTCCTTCCCCTCCGGGCCCAGCTGGCCTTTGACTCTTTGGACTTTACCATCATGCTTTCCCCCACTTTGGTATATGGTGTTTTCCATCATTAGAATGTAAGCTCTTTGAAGGCAGGGCTAGCTTTCTTTTTGCTGGAATTCACATCACCAGTACTAAGCAGCCCAGTGCCTGGCACATAGTAAGTGCCTAATAAATGCTCTTCCCTTAGCCTTGTATACTATTGTGCTCTTTCAGAAAAGGCAGACAGGAAAGGCTTCTGCCTTTCCATTTCTTCTCTTGCACAGCTCCCCTTTCCAGGTGACAGAGGTAAAACTCCACCTTCAGAGCTGGGACTCCCAATGATGGACCCCTCTCTCATTGACGGTACGATTCCCCTATTCCCATTGGGTCTTAAGCAAATGGCAGACAGGAAACTCAGATTCTGAAAGTCTGCTCCCTGGGGGTGAGTTCACAATCTCTCCACTGGTCTTTTCATGCACAACTAAATCACTGAAAGCCTCAGAAACCTTAGGAAGTTGTAGAAAGCTTCATTTCCATCTCCAAGGGCCACTCCCTTACATTTATTTTCTCTGTCTCTGCACCTAACTTCCTTCAGCTTGGCTGAAATCTAAATGGGGCACACCTTTCCAGCTAGAGGAGGTAGCTGAGCTTCAGAGAGGTTAAGTGACTTGCTCAGGATCACATAGCTAGTGAGGGTCCTGGGAAGGGTCTGAACCCAAGTCTTCCTGATTTCAAACTCTGTGCTTCAGGTCATCAGGCTGAGTGGAGGTGCCTGGCTTGGTTGCTAGAACACTGTATACAGTGAGTACCAGTAGAGAGCCAAGAACAGCTCAGAAGCTATGTCCTGGTCCTTCCATCTCCAAAAAATGACTTTGCCTTTATTCCCTGTATATCTGTGCTTATCTCTACGAGTTTTTGCCTGGCCTGGCACAGGAGCTCAGTAGGGCAGGGGCTGTTTTATTACTCTCTTTGTTTTCCCTGTGGCTAGGACTGTGCAGGAGATCAATCCAATAAGCATTCATTAGGCACTTATGCTCTACTGGACCGAAGGCACTGAGCATACAAAGAAAATACAAATAGCCCCTGCCCTCAGGGAGCTTACATTTTAATGCGGAGACCACTTGGTACATTAAAGACATCTGCTGAGTGAAGTGGAAAAAGCCCATTAGCCGCCTTACAGTTGAGCAAACTGAGGACCACTTGCCCAAAGTCAAAGTTTATAATTAGGTTCCCAGATGCCAAATCCAGTGCTCTTTCTACTGTGCCTGGGCTCACTTCAATAAGTAGGAGGAGTTGAGGGCCAGTGACTTATCCAGAGTCACACAGTTAATAAGTGTCAGGAATGAGATTTGAACCCAGGATTTCTTCACTCCAAGTCCCACACTCATTCTCTCCACTATCCCCCTCTCCATCTTGAGGATGATCATGACTGCTCACATTTATAAAGCTTTTAACAGGGTAATTTCATACGCATTATTCAAGGAGGGAGCATATAAGGAGCCAATCAAACCCAGCCCCAGGACCATTCAGGTTTCAAATTCGGGGCTCTGGAAAGACACCGACCCACAGTTTTGAAATTTATTATCTGGCCTTACTTAAAAGGTACCGAGTGGCTAGCACTAAGAAACAAAGGTTGCATGAGGGTGAGCTGACTGTGGCAAGCATACACTGAGGCTCCATCTTGTGAGCTTTGGTAGCTTAACCGGCTTAAACCTAAAAGGTAGTGCTCGCCTCTCTCCGTCCCTGCACCCTCTAGGACAGTTCTTCACCTGCACCCTTTTGGCAATCTGGTGAAGCCAATGGCCCCTTCTCAGAAGGCTGAGGGAGGGTGCGGTTTGGTGAGAAATTTGGTTCTGATTTATTGACATCATGAGAATATTTTACAATCTGAAACCTAATCATCCTTAAGCACAGACTTTGTACTCAGCACAGCTTCAGGCTTTTATTCAATGGTTTACAGCCAGATTGCATCTATTATATGTATCTCCCCTTTCTAATTTACAGCTGTGATTTTGCATTAGTCCATTTTTTTTGCCAACAGACTGTTCAAGGATTAAACAAAAAAAAATTCATCTAATACAAATCAGAAGAAAATTCTTAAGTCATATATCCACTGAGACAATCAATATTTATTGAATTAGACAAACACCACCAGACAATAATTTTTAACTCAAGTATTGGCTCATTGTGTTATTTTTCTTCTTGTTTGATATGGGTCTACAAATGATGGAGAGATAGGATCTCAGGAAATAGAAAATGCAATTAATGTAATGAGCTGAGCAAAAGGAAGTAGGTGGTAGGTCTATGTAAACATAATGACTCTGGGATGAGAATTGCCCTCCCCCCACAAAAAAAAACCAAAAACTATTTTCAAAGACAGGAATGCCTAGAAAAGGAAGAATACTGTAAGTAAGAGTCAATATATAGACAAAATAAGTAGTACACTGGTATTGTCAAGGTACTAAAAAGCTTAAGAGGAAAGCTTCTACTAAGTAGCCTTTGAGGGATTTATAAGAAAGGATGGAGGGGCTGGGTTCCACCTTTGCAGTCAGGATGTTTTTAAATGCATGAAATAAAGCAGAGAGGATTGAAAGGAAACCAGTTGTATCAAAATACAGTTATAATACAGCTGGGCACGGTGGGCACATCTGTAATCCTTGCTACCAAGGAGGGTGAAGCTGGTGGGTTGCTTGAGCTCAGGAGTTCCAAGCTTCCACAGCTGTGCCTACCTCCTGCCGGCTGGCTGCTTTGTCCTTTGACATGGGTGATCAGGTCTCCGAATTTAAAATGAAGCAAGCAGGTAGGGATCCCCAATGCTCTCAGATGAAAAGTGGCAAAACATGCTCTTCCCTCATAAGATTTTGTGAGGGGGGCAAAATTTCTCACAGGGTTAGCAAAGAATGTGGTTTATGTATTGAAGTTGTTATAGGGTAACACATGGCTAGGTTTTCCCACGTAATGATGATAACCATCTTGATTGTAGGGTTGTATATTTGAAATCTGTGACTCCCCGAGAAGGGATATGAGGATCGTTGATGAACAGGAAGAAATTTGGCCAGGATGTTCCAGATGTTGTGGAATGGAGAAGGTGTGACAGCATAGGGGTCCTGCCACCGAGGAGACTGAGGCTGGTGTTCTGAGCAGCCAGGCACTAAGCCAGGGAGGTGTCCTCACTAAGTCAGGTGCCAACAGGGCGAATCCCCCGAAGATGCGGCCAACAGGGGAACCAGCCCATATTAGAAACAGCAGGTCAAAACTTCAGCCAGACAAAATGATAGTGGTCTCCGGCCAAGAATGGCCGCTCCACTTTTGGCCTGGATAAGATAAGGAGCCCCAATCACAAATAAATAAAAATAAAAAAATAGCAAAACAAAACAAAATATAGTTATCCAATTTTATTTTTTAAAAACCTAAATTCACAGACTCCCAGTCAATAACCTTTGCTCTAAGAGTTCAGAGCCTTTCTATGTACAATAAGTACAAAACAGAGAAACTTGGGGAAAATGCTTTTGTTCTAAAAATTTTGATGGGCATAAATCTGTAAGCAGTGAGCCTTGCCGCATTGCAGTACTTTGCAGTCCCAGGCTGAATTTTCTGTGGTAAACAGCTTACATATGGTGGCTTCTCGGCCACTGCCATCTGGTGACCGTGTGCAGCAATTACATCAAGAGAGCTCCTGAAGCTTGGAGAACCTTCCAGATAAGAGTGCTCCCCCCCTCCCTCCGGCTCTCGCTGCTCTCTCTCCCCCTCCCACTCTCTCTGTCTCCTCTCTCCATCTCCTGCCTCCCTGCATCTCTCCCCTCTGTCTCTTTGTTTCCTCCCTCCCTCTCTCTCTGTCTCCTCTCTCTCCCTCCCTCCCTCTCTCTGTCTCTCTCTTTCTCCTCTCTTTGTCTCTCCCTCTCTCTCTGCCTCTCCTATCTCTTTCTCTCTCTGTTGCTTTCCTCTCTTTCTCTCTCTTCTCTGTCTCTCCCTCTGTCTCTCTCTTCTCTCTCCCTCTTTCTCTCTCCCTCCCTCTCTCTCTGTCTCTCTCCTCTGTCTCTCCTCTCTGTCTCTGTCTCCTTTCTCTCTCTGTTTCCTCCGTCTCCTCTCTCTCTCTCTCTCTCTCTCCTTCCCTCTCTTTCTCCTCTATCTTTGTCTCTCCCTCTCTGTCTCTCCTCTCTCTCTGTCTCCTCCCTCCATCCATCTCTCTCTCCTCTCTCTCTTTCCTCCCTCCCTCCATCTCTCTCTCTCTGTCTCCTCCCTCTCTGTCTCCTGTTTCCTTCCTCTGTCTCCTCTCTCTCCCTCCTTCCCTCTCTCTGTCTCTCTCTGTTTCTCTCCTCCCTCCCTCCATCTCTCTCTCCTCTGTCTCCTCTGTCTCCTCTCTCTTTCTCTCCTCTCTCTGTCTCTCTGTCTCTCCTCTCTCTTTCTGTTTCCTCCCTTTCTCTCTCCTCTTTCCTCTCTCTCTGTCTCCTCCCTCCCTCCATCTCTCTCTCTCCTGTCTCCT